>NW_026571047.1:22266713-22394213 GCF_026225935.1 Boleophthalmus pectinirostris
TATTGTGGAACATTCTAATATCTCTTTACTCTACTAGAAAAGTTCCATAATGCATCTTTAATGTATGAAAAGAGAGTTAAGTTTTAAATGTTATGAAGTACCGTATTTTCCGCACTATAAGGCGCACTTAAAAGCCTTTAATTTCATCCAAAAACGACTGCGCGCCTTATAATCCAGAGCGCCTTATATATTAATTTATTGGCATGTCTTAGTACGACTTTAGTAAACTACAAAGCCGCACCACTTGCAGCGTTACAGCGACTGTAGTCAGGAGCATAAGGAGTAAAACATACTGTGATTCCTTTTAATATCAAAATGCACCTGTCAAGAGACACACTTACAACGCCCACTTTAAACTCAAGGCTGTTATAAAGTTAAATTGGCGAACACACATTCACCAAGACAGGGAGAAAGCGCCGAGCGACTTACGCCACGATCTGCCAATGGATCGTGGACGCCCGGGCTAAGGATCAGTATCAACTGTGGTCCGAGCTTTCACCAAGACCAGAATCATCATTGAACTGCCAGGGAACAGTAACCACACTGACTCGGATAATGACGAGAGGGATGCGGGCGAGCTGGACGCCGTAATCGCTCAACTGTTTGAACAATTTTGAGTTATTGTGAATACGCCAACAATTTAACATCTGACAGTATTTTTTTTACACGTTACAATTGAACAAAGTTGAGAGTTATTGTGAACGCATTAAATAAAATTTGACTGACTTATCTGACTGTTGTGTTTCGTTTAATGCACCTTATAGTCCGGTGCGGTTTATATGTGGAAAAAGTACGAAAATAGACCATTCAGTGACAGTGCGCTTTATAATCCAGAGCCTTAAAGTGCGGAAAATACTGTAGTCTGTCAACATTATATGATAAGAAATCGATGTTTTGGTTCTGGTTTTGTTGACAGACTTTCAGAACGTGAAAATAAACTGATTCCAAACTTTTTATTTTATTTTTTGACCCAGTTTAACTCCCTGATGAAGTCTGGACTCACTACACTGGATGACTGCACCGTATTTTACAACATGTCCAATAACATGAAGCCAAACATGAAGCGACAAAGCAAAAAGAAGCGACTTTTTGACCCTGGTGGGCTACCTTATGTTCAAAGGTGTTCAGATGTAACCATCCAAATCCACCTAAGCTCCCTTGAAACCCACACTGATACAGGAGGAGTGGAGAAGAGGAGGAGAGGATAAACTGGCAGAGTCGTCGGCACTGGATGAGAACTGCAGAGAGTAGAGTATAACAGGAGCAACAAAAACTCTGCTGTGTGTTTCAAAGAGTTTCGAACATTTGGGAGTTCAATAAAAGTCATACTTCATTGTAAATTTGAAAACCGGCGACACCCGTACACCCACCGTTTTACTTTCTGACGTTCCAACTTCTTATGCACACAGTCCAGACATCCAAAAGACATTACCACCCACATATGAAACTATAAACATTTAGATGGAAATGTTATTGTTTTGTCTAGAATGTTCCACAGTATAGATTAAACCGATCTATCAAGAAGGACACAAACAGGTTACGCTATATTACAATTCATTTTGTGGAGAGTCGCCCCATTTATAGATTTGTATGTTCAATGTCATATCATGGAACATTCCAGGCAAAGCAATAACATCTCCATGGAGTTCACCTGAGGCAAGATCTGTGGAGTGGCGACCCCTTTCATAGTATGAACTCAATGAAGACACCTTTAACTGAATGAATGCTAGTTTAAAGGGACAGTCCGGAATTTTGGACATAGGGCCTCATTTCCTAGTGAGCCAGAGTGTTGGAGACGTATGGAGACACTTTTTAAAATATTCCATCCAGTCCTTGTATTTGCAGAGGTCGCTGGTGCTAGGCTAGTGCATGTCAATGGTCATAGTTATCCTGACACTAAAAACAGTCTTATCCACTCTACAAAACACCTGAAACAAATCTATTATTACACCAGACTGCTGATCTAAATGTCTGTGTTGATAGAATAATTTTAGAAGAAAAAACAACCTTGCATTTGAAGGATTTATGTCTGATTCATGGATCTATTAAAATAACTGGATAGGGTATTTCTGCTTCTAGTTGCCTCCAGTTGCTGTAGTGGTCAGTCACTGGAACTACAGTGGAAAAAATCCCCTGGGCCAAGACAGGATTTTTCTCATAGAGCGCAATGTAATCACAAACGTCTCGTGTTCAGCTGACAGGGCACCTACAACTTTCAAAAATGACTGGTGATTTTTACCTGTTTTTAGATCATAAACTTTTCCTCAGCTCAAAATCCTTCAGTTGTCTTAAAAAACACTTTATAATCGTTCGCTCCGGCTCCGCTCTGCTCCTCTCTAACTCCTCTCTCTCTGATTGGAAAAGAGCACTACTGCACATGCTGAATCGGCCCACAGCCACTGGAAGTACTTCGCCGGGCTAAAGGCGAATCTAGAATCATGCGCCATTGAGCTCGGCCCATTGACTTGAATGGGTAGCCATTTTGAAACCCCAGGGCTTGGTCTGAGTTGTACTTCCTGATAGAAAGCTCAGCAGCGGCGGACCGATATCACCTAGCACCTATCTTACCAGCAAAGTAAAATTCCGCTGCTGCTGAGAAAATAATCGCTCAACATGCGACGATTCATGCGATGCAAGGTTAGTTTTATTTCAAACATTATTCTATCAACACAAACATTTACATCATCACTCTGGTGTAATAATAGTTTTGTTTCGGGTGTTTTGTGGAGTGGGTAAGACTGTTTTTAGTGGCAGGATAACTATGGCCATTGACATGCACTAGCCTAGCACCAGCGACCTCTGCAAATACAAGGACTGGATGGAAAAAAGTGTCTTCACGTCTTCACACTAGGAAATGAGGTCCTATGTCCAACTGTGTAATATTCCAGGAAAAGCAATAACATTACTGTGGAGAACAAGTGGCAAACACCCACACCAGAAAAGTTTCATAGCGCTCCTTTAATTCATAAATACACCAAAAAGTTCAATGTTTGCGCAGTGCTAACCTAAAAACTAACCCATTTTGTAATCCAAACTTTGCGGCATTACAAAATCATTGAAAATCTACATGTATTATTCTATTTGTGCGGGTGTCCTGGTTTACTGGCTCGTTCATAGCAAGATTTACACGACTGAATATCTGGGTAATTCAAATCAGCACAAAAAGAGAAAAAAGAAAGGAAAAAAAGCAAAAAAAAAAAAAAAAAAGCAATTGTCATGGTGGATTTGTTGCCCGGTCTTGTTGTCCAATCTTGAGAATTTGAACTTCGTCGACTTGATGCGTGCACGGCTCATTTCAGTCGAAAACATTACAACTGGGAACACTAACGCAGACACATTCAAAAGCAATGGGCCCGCCAGCGTTTTGTCCTCACAACATCACACATGAATAAGTCCCATTTTATTCTAATTTTGATAGTGGAATATATGATGAGTTTAGCTGCTGGGAGTAAACACACAAGGAATTTCAAGTTTTCTTCAGCACACGTTGTTGAATAAATGAATGGATTTATTTATGTTTGCCTTGGACTTTTGTTTACATGAACTGGAACTATGCAAGAGATTTAGAATGGAATGTTACTACTACTGGAACTCGTACAACCACTACTACTCCTGCTGCTACTGCTACTATTACTACTGCTACAAAAGCTACTACTAATAGTGATACTAATACTACTGCCACTACTACTGCTACTACTACTGCTACTGCTGCTACTGCTACTACTACTACTGCTACTACTGCTACAAAAGCTACTACTAATAGTGATACTAATATTACTGCTACTACTACTGCTACTGCTGCTACTGCTACTGCTACTACTGCTACTACTACTGCTAATACTACTACTGCTACTACTACTGCTACAACAACTGCTACTAATATTGCTGCTACTGCTACCACTACTACTGCTTCTACTACTACGACTACTGCTACTACTACGACTACTACTACTGCTACTACTTATAATACTACTACTAATACTACTGCTGCTACTGTTACTGCTACTGCTACTACTACTACTACTGCTACTAGTACTACTACTACTGTTACTGCTACTACTACTGCTACTACTTCTGCTGGTGTTACTACTCATGCTACTGCTACTACTGCTTCTGCTACTACTACTGCTACTACTACTACTACTACTGCTTCTACTACTGCTACTGCTACTAGATATCATTATTCCACAATTCAATACTACTGACTGAATCTGGTAAATACTTAAGGTTATACAAAATTAAAATATTTAGTTCAGTTACATTTCTAGGAAAAAACACTTTGATTTTCTCTTTTGAAAAGATATCGTTTGAGTTAAATTGTTAATCACTGTGGAAATAGTCCTAATTTTTCCTCGTTCTGAAGCTCATGAAAGCCCAGGGAAACACACTGTCATGTTTGTAATTTCTTGTATCTGGTCTGACTCATGTCAAACTGTGCTTAGCAAATATGAGTTGGCATAATCTTCCAGTCCAAAATGAAATAATTAAAAATGACTTCATGGTTGCCAGCAGTGGATATTACACAGTGGACCATTTTTCCTTTTAAAATGAGCCCTCAGAGCTTCGTCCTTGTGGGCCTTGTTCCATGAGACTGTATCGTGAGCCAACACTGGGCAGATCTCTACAGAAACACGTTAGCTCCTTCAGAGGTACCTCGCGTCTCTCTGGGTTCTGTTGTTGTTATGTTCAGTAGAAAGAGGCGGAGAGCGTGCATCTCTTACGCACATATCTACGCACACTCGGGACCCCCCTAAGGCCTCCTAAGGTACTTCTACTGTAAGTAAATAACCCCCATAATCCCAGGTGAGTACAGTAGTGTGTTTGCGTACACTCCTTCATGTACCGTCTCTAGGGTGAGGTGCTGGCGGTTTCATACATGTTGCCTTCAGATATTTTGCCGGAGTTTGAAATGGCTTAGTGGATGTGATTTTCTTTATACTACAAAGTCCTAGTCGTATATACTCCCGTAGTACACCCCGGGCTTTATAATCAAACAGGTTTTCCATTTCTAAAGTTGTTCATTGTTACAGGAACAGAGAAAAATGCACACATATTGTATATGTTTATATCCTACAACCCAAGGCACATTTGTACTCTCTGAACTCCTTAATGTATGCTAATTGTAAGCATATTTGCATCAGTTAAATATTAAAGTAAAAAATGAATATAAATTATCTATTCATTCACATTTCCAGTGGAAGGTCTGACGCCTGCTTATCTCCATGGAAATGTTATTGCTTTGTCCAGAATGTTCCACAGTAGAGATTAAACCGATCATGAGGGAGACAAGCAGGTTACAGCACTATGCCACATTACAGGTCAGATCTGTGGAGAGTCGACCCAATTCACGGAAGGAATAATTGTATTTTTGAGCAAAAGAAACCCCCATAATGAATACATCTTAAATAGATAAGCTAAAAAATGTCATTTCCAGACAAAAGCAGTAACATCTCCATGGAGACAAGTAGGTAGCGGACCATCGACCACAAAAGTTGAGCAGTGCACCTTTGGCAGTGATGTGGTCGCTGTATCAGACTGTTGTGGTGAAGAGAGAGCTGAGCTAAAAGGCAAAGATCTTGATTTATCAGTCAGTCTATGTTCCTACTCTCACCTATAGTCATGAGTTCTGGGTAATGAGTGAAAGAACAAGATCTCCGCTGGGCTCTCCTTTAGAGATAAGGTCAGGAGCTCGTACATATGGGAGGAGCTTGGAGTAGAGCTGCTGCTCCTCCACATTGAGAAGAGCCAACTGAAGTGGCTCGGGTATCTGTTCCGAATATGTCCCACCGGAAGGAGGCCCGGGGAAGACCCAGGACATTATACATACTGTATCTATATTGCATTTATAAACTTTGGAAACAGTCTTGCAGTGAGTGGGGTCGCCTCTCAACAGATCTGACCTGTAACTTATAAGCCTTGTGGCACCGATTGCTTGTCTCCATGGAGATGGATAGATGTAATGTCATACTGTGGAACATTATAGTCAAAGGGATATCATCTCCATGGAGACAAGCAGGTCCACATTTCACCTACAGAGTTATATATACAGCGCAACTTTAAATTAAAAAATAAATAAATACATACATTTTAAAAAATCACAAATCTCAAAGGTGCACTGTCCACCATCTGCTTGTCTCCATGGAGATTAAATAGAGATAGAGATTAAACATGTATATCTGAAGGGAGACAACTAGAAGCTACATTACAGGTCAGATCTATGGAGAGGCAACCCCATGCACAAAGAGAATTATTGTATTTTTAAGCAATAGAAACACCCGTAATGAACCAAAGCTTGATAAAAGTGTTTAATATCGTACAACGGAACACCAGAAAAGTTGCGCAATTCACCTTTAAGCACGATTCTCTTTGATTTTTCTCGTAGACAAGTGTAATTTCTCACGTCTCACATTTTGTTTTGTAACTCGGCGGTTGCAAATTTAGCCTTGACCATCTCTCCAAAACAAGGCCTCCTCAGTCTGACCACTACAGACCAGATCAGTATTCAGCGCGCGCCCTCCTCTCCTCACTCCTCCTCATCTCCTCTCTTCTTCCACACTAATTCCACTCAAATCACTGTGATTCAATTCAACCATTCTATTCCCCCTACCTCTTTATTCCCTTTGTAAACGACTCAAGTTTTCTCTGTTCTGCGGCATTGTCATCTCTCGTTTCGGTCCTTCCGCACTCATCCCTCCTTTCTGCATCTTCCTTTAACACGATTTATTCAAGTCGTTTCAGTTCAATTCCGCTATATTCCTTCTATCTTTATCTCTCACAGCTTCACAACGCTCTTTTTTCTGTCAGACGTTTTCTTTTGTCTTTCGCGATACATGTAATATTCATCTGAGGTCATTAAAGAAACATACAGAGTTGGCTGTAAAAACATAGCTTGCTTAGGCGAGCATGAAATAATCCATTTGAATACAAAGCCCATCAAATCAGCAGGAGAATTGCATGCTTGATGAGTGACAGTGCAGCCATCTTATTAAAACTAGAAAGTATAAGAGAAAGGCAAAGGGAGGGGGGAGGACTTTACACAGCTACTCTGGATTCTTGTTAATGTCAATCAAGGCGTATGCTTTAGGTTTGTTAGTATTGATCTGCTGCTTGACTGCAATGTCACTTACATTTAAGAGAATTTGATTAGCTTACCTTTGACTTCATTTAGAAGTCACTTGTTTGCATACTGACCGCAGACCATCATTGACTTTGCAATAACATTCAAAAAATAGCATGAGTACAATTAAAATCTCATACTTTTGAAAGGACGTTTAAGGTACACGACAGAGCCCTCTCACTCTTCATGCAAAACAGTGCGACGGGGGACACATTTTGAAAGAAAACTGCAGTCCCGCAAACTAAATATGAGTGTAAAGTAAAATATACAAGTGATTAATATTTGCCTAACATACATCATTTGTGTTGGATATTTTATTTGGCTTTAATAAAAACATTTTAAGCAGCCTAAACTTGTGGAGCACATTTTAGTCAATTCCTTTCTGCTTCTCCGTATTTGAGAAAACTTAAGAAAACGAACATCCCCATTTTGCGGGATTTGCAGGTGGGAGTGGGGAAAAAAAAAAAAATAAAATCACAGATTTCATGAGCCGGTTTCACTTCGTAGAAACTGTCTGACCTCACAGTGTTAGAATTTGTTTGCTCGACAGTAGGCAGGTACTTTTTTTCATTTAACCAATCACTGCTGTTTGGTCGTGACGTATGTAATGCACGGCTAACGGGGCAAAATGGTATATTAAGCTTTTCCAAAATCCCGTAGGAAGAAGGGCAATAACGTATTTTCCAAACATTATCTTTGTTCCGACTTTAAATCCTCGATCTTGGGAATTGTTGCCAACACAGAATGTATGACTCTTCGTTGATTGGCTGGTGTCCGAACTCGCACTTCTGGGATTCTTGCAAACCGTCTAGTGTATTCTGATTCCTGACCTAGTCGCTGGAGAGAAATGAAATTGAGCGGAGGCACTAGGTGGCGCCAGCTTGGCTAGGCGGGAGTGCGACTGAAAATTACAAATCTTTCCGGGAGCAGGCGGGAGTGGGACTGAAAATTCTCTCCCGCATAGATTTCTAGTACACGATGTAACCTTATGGAGGTGGCACATCACCTGCACGATTCCACGAAAATACCAAGTTAAAAACATACTTGAAAATGTTCTCCAAGGGGACAGATACATTTTATGCCTGAAGTGTTTACAGGAACAACATTTCCATGGAAACAAGCATGAGGAGACGCTCCTCCAGGCCAAATAATAGTCAGGTTTGTGGGGATGCTTGCTCAGATTGTGGACAAGTTTGGTAAGGTGTATCTCCATGGAGATATTATTGCTTTCTCTGGAATATTTCACAGTATGGCAATAAACCTTTCTATCTTCATGGAGACCAACCCAGACCAAGTTACAGGTCAGATCTACAGAGAGGCGACCCCGCTCACAGGTATTTTTGAGCTATAAAACCACCTTGATTAATTGAATAAATGTAAGGTAGACCTGTTTAATGTCATACTGCGGAACATTCCAGGCAGAGCAATGACATATCCATAGCAACAAGCAGGTGACGAATCCTTCACCAGAAAGTCATTCAGAATGTATTCAGTCTAAAAACATATGACCAGCTGAAAAAAATACTATAATTTTTCATAATATGGGCCTTTAGAAATCTCAATATCCAACTACTACTACTACTACTACTACTACTACTACTGCTGCTACTATTTCTAGTACTGCGGCTGCTACTGCTGCTGCTGCTGCTGCTACTACTACTGGTACTACTACCACTACTACGACTACTACAACTACTACTATTGCTGCTGCTACTACTACTACTACAACTAATACTGCTGCTACTAGTACTACTACAACAACTACTGCTACTGCTGCAACTACTACTACGACTACTACAACAACTACTACTACTACTACAACCACTGCTACTGTTACTACTACTACTATTACAACTAATACTGCTGCTACTAGTACTACTACCGCTCCTACTACTACTGACTGCTACTACTACTACTACTACTACTACAACTACTGCTACTGCTGCTACTACTATTACTACAACAACAACAACAACTACTACTACTACTACAACTACTACTACAGCTGCTACTACTGCTGCTACTACTACTGTTACTACTACTACTACAACTAATACTACTACTACTACAACTACTGCTACTGCTGCTACTACTATTACTACAACAACAACAACTACTACTACTACAGCTGCTACTACTACTGTTACTACTACTACTACTACAACTAATACTACTACTACTTCTGCTACTACTACTACTACAACTACTGCTGCTACTACTATTACTACAACAACAACTACTACTACTACTACAACTACTACTACAGCTGCTGCTACTACTGCTGCTACTACTACTGTTACTACTACTACTACTACTACAACTAATACTACTACTACTTCTGCTACTACTACTACTACTACTACTACTTCTGCTACTACTACTACTACTACTACTACTTCTGCCACTACTACTACTACTACTACTTCTACTTCTAGACACCATTATTCAACAGTTCAATACTTCTGACTGAATCTGGTAAATCTCAGAATTTAAAAATCCCAGCTTCCAAACCACATTCATTTTCAAACCAGGATTTACACCAGCAACAGCAGCAGCAGCAGCAGCAGCAGCAGCAGCAGGCCTCACTCATCACCTCACATAACAACCGTCCGGAGAAAGCGAGGGCAGCCAGTGTACAGGCCCGTAGACGCCTCGCTCCAAATTAAGTGACACTTCCGATGGGTGGGTGTCCCTGGCGAGCGGGTGACGGGCTTAATGTCAAACGCAGACGAGCTCGGGGAGGACCATCAAAAGAGCACACATCCACTACCACTGCCATTTAGTCACAACGCGCACATCGGAGCAAGAAGCAATTAGCGAGGAGAGCTTTAGGAAGAAGATAGGAGAGGGAAAAAAAAAACTGAGATGGAGAGACACTGAAGGGAAGACATGACGAGCCAATGCTGGTGCAATTAGGGCCAAAGCACAGTGGGCAGACAATACGAGAAGACTCATATCTATAGACTTATATAAGATGGCTAGACTGAGTAAGAGTATTTCTATTTCTATTATACACCATTATTTCTGTCTAAGAGTTCGTGGGGAATTCAGAAATTCTCTAAAGAGCCCATATTACGCTATTTTCTGATCTCTGCTAGTGTATAATCTTGTTTCCTCATCACAAACCGGAGTAGAGTTTTGTTTCATTCACGCGTGCTCTTTTCTCCAACAGAAAACGCTCTGTTCCACCTTGTGATGTCATGTGGTAATACAGGAAGTGCTCCACTGTGTTCCAAAATAAACCTGCTACCTCATCAAAAACATACCTGGAGTTGTGTTTTGTTTCATTCGCATATGTCTGAGTGACCCAGTTTTATTTGTCTGTCTACATCTCCAAAGTTCAAAATGCTTGTGAAGTCATGTAATAGTAGTAGTAATAGTAGTAGAAGTAGTAGTAGGTAGTTGTAGTAGTTTCCATGTTAACAGCTACCTTTTACATTTTGTTTAGTAGAGATTTGCTATTCTCGGGCTCAAATGTTGATTCTAGTGAAGGTGTAAAAAAACATAGTGCACTTCCAGTATTATTAGATGACATCACAAGGTGGATCAGCGTTTTCAGTTTGAGAGAAGAACTTCTATACACTTAAACATATAAATTCAGTGCGCCTTATAGTCTGAAAAATATGGTATTATAATAGCTACATGGAGTTCAGTAGAGATTGGCAATTCCAGGGCTGAAATTATCCAAATGATTCTAATGAAAATGTATGGAGCAACCATTATATAACTACATGACATCACAAGGTGGAACAGTGTGTTTTCAGATTGAGAGAAGAACGCAGCCTAAATATGCAGGGTTTGTGTGTTAAACATGTGTGAATGAAAAAAAACACAACTCCAGGTCTGTTTGTGATGAGGAAACAACATTATAAAATAGATCTGAAAATAGAATAACATGGAGCCTTTAACCTTGTCCAGGAATCAAACCAAAGAGCTTTTGGTTGTGAGGCAAGACTCCTAATTAAGGCAACAATTAATCCGATTTTGATTGTGATTTTGATTTGTGTGTCATACGATACTCCAAACTCAGAACATCGAGTTGATATGATTTAAAGCTTAACAAAGTTTATTTTGGGAAAATTTTTATATGAATAAGCATACTTATTTTATTTTTTAAATACAGAGACTGTCGAACAGCTGGATATATAGTTTAGTTTGGATACATTTATATTTTTCTATGCCTTATTTCTAGGGATGTAACAATATCCACATCTCTTGGTACGATATTATCACAATATGCATCACACGTTACGATATTTATTGCGATATTTTGGAGAGGCTGATATAATTGTAGATAGGAAACTTTTTTGCTTTAAAAATACCTTGACAAGATTTTGGTGTGAATTATTTCCATCTTAATCCCAAGAATTCAAGTAAAAAACATATTTCTTCATGTTGTTTGCACTGAAATGAAACATGGGATATGTAGTTCCAGATGTTTATAAGCTGTTGCTACTATAAAACTATGCATTTAATCAAAGGCACTTGTAATTCAATATATTATGACAGTTCACAATATTATTGAGAGACTTTTGATGATACGATATCACGATATTTCGATTATTGTTACACACCTACTTATTTCATGTTCACAGTATATTTTACTCGTTTTATGTTTTATACATTGCAAAACTGCTCTAAGATACATATTTGTACCCTATATTTATTTTCAGTTTGAAAGTTTTGTGTAAATTATCAATAACAGTGTTTTTTTTTTAGAGAGAAATTGACAATAAATCCATTGTGTAACTAAAAAAATAATCGTTTGAATAATCATGATTTCAGTATTGACCAAAATAATCGTGATAATGATTTTTATTTTTATTTTTTCCATCATCGAGCAGCTCTACTTCTAACCACCAGTAAATCTAAAATTGAATTATCCAAAAGCCCAAAAAGTACAAGTAGTAGTAGTAGTAGTAATATCGAGCTGGTAGTTGCTGGGTAAAATGTCATGCCAAGAACAACAAAAATTCTTATGAGCTACAATTGACTGTTGGTTAATCACCGAGTTCAATCTGATTTATTTTTCATTTTAACCTCGCCAGCTGATTCCGTAACAAACCGCAGAGACCGCCAGTTTCGCTAGCGCCCGTCTCAAAGCTCTCCGTAAGTCAGCCAGACGTGAAAATGAACTGGGCACGATGAAGGACACCCGGCCCGCTCCAGCAACAGCAGCAGCAGCAGCAGGTGTTGTGATGCGCGCTCCCCGATCTGAGCCCCCCATGAGAGGGACGGGGGCAGGCAGGGGTCCCCTCTCTGCACCAGGTAATATCACGGAGCATGGTGCCGTTTGGGGACTCAACTGTCATCCTCCATAATGCAGTGTGTTTGTGTGTGTGTGTGTGTGTGGGTAGGTTCTGGCCTGTGGGGATCTCCTGTCATGGCTGCTACCTCAGAATGGCATTGTTAGCATATGGTTGAGCACTAAGTGAGTTGTGTGTTTTTTTCGAGGAGTTATCAAATATTCAGCATTACAAACACAGAAATCTGCATTCATGTTTAATTAATGGCTCCTCCAACTATATTCTGTTTGGCTTTCAAGAACCGGTTTGAAGATTTCACTGCTAGACTTAAGTCAGGGTGGAAAATGAACAAAAGAGTCATCTGAAATAGTCCGTGTTTTAGTCCATGATTGATTAAAGGTACTATGTTACGCAAAATTGAGCTTTTAGAATGTTTTTACCTCATCAAAAACAAACCTGGAGTTGTGTTTTGTTTCATTCATCTTTGAGAAATTCTGAATTATATATTATAATTATAGTTTTCAAGTTAAAAGCCATCTTTTATTCAGTAGAGATTGGCGAATCCAGAGCTGAAATTATCCAAAAGTGTATGGAGTTTAAAAACACAGTGGAGCAGGTCCTATATAACTAACTACATGACATCACAAGGTGGAACAGTGTGTTTTTAGTTTGAGAGAAGAACACAGTCTAAATGTGCAGGGTTTGTGTGTTAAACGCCTGAATGAAACAAAACACAACTCCAAATCTGTTTGTGATGAGGAAACAACATTATAACATCGATCAGAAACTAGAATAACATGGAGCCTTTAACCTTGTCCAGGAATCAAACCAAAGATCTTTTGGTTGTGAGGCAAGACTCCTAATTAAGGTTGTGCAGTTAATCAAATTTTGGTTGCGATTTCGATTTGTGTGTCAAATCGATCTCAAAACTCAGCCTAAATATGCAGGGTTTGTGTGTTAAAAGTGTGAATGAAACAAAACACAACTCCAGGTATTAGAGGTGTAACGGTACATGTATTCGTGCCCAACTGTTTCTGTTCAGGACGTTTGGTTCGGTAAGCAGCTGTGCATGAGTGAATTAGCTTAATTTGTGTGTGTTTACATTGCGCCACTACATGTGAAGCTACACAGAAGGCTCAGATCTTTAATATTCTTGAAGGAACTCGTCCGTGATTGAGGCAGTGTTTCCTGCAGTGCTTTATAGTTAGGGCGGCCTCGTTGACCCGCCTTGACTACGCCCCTCCGAACCACGTGAATCCTCGCAAAACTACAGTCGTCGCGCCCCTTTTCTCGGCACCGAATCTCCACCCCCCGAACCTCCCTGTTTCCCGACCCCATACCCCTGCACACAATGTGGAGAGGTTGGTTTGACTGGCCAAAAATATGAAAACTTCATGCTGGAACTGTTAGTGCTGCTTTACTTTTAAAAAAAAAGTTTTGTTTACTGTGTCCAAACCATTTCCCTTGTGGATCAATAAAGTTTGTCTAAGTCTAACTCTAAGTGCAGGGATTTATTTTTATACTATTTCATACATTTGTTGCATATTTGAGAATATATAGTTTAACTTTTAGTATTACCAAGCAGTACTTTGCATTTATTTTATTTTCCGGTTTGTATAATGTTAAAACAAATTGCTGGTTTAATAAAAACACCAGCAAAAGTCTTTTCATTTTGTTCCCAAATTGTACCGAAAATGAACCAAACCATGTCCTCAAAATCGAAGTACATATCGAACCGTGATTTTTTTTTTTGTACTGTTACACCCCTATCAGGTATGTTTTTGATGAGGAAACATTAAACATAGATCAGAAAATAGCGTAATATAGGCCCTTTAAACTATAAAAAGCTGGATGGATTTTTAGCACTTGAAATTATCATTATTATTATTATAATACCCACACCGCTGGACTCTTGGGTGTTGTTATATTTAAATCTTTACCTAAGCTGTTGAGTTGAGTACCCGTATAGAAGGTAATGTAATTTGACTTTGACTTTAACTCGCCACTGGAGAGTGCTGTAAAAGGAAGAATGGGACGGCCTCTGACACAAAACCAAATTGGTATTGAAATGATTGCGAGCAAGGAGGTACACAATTTGTTAAGGGGACAAATTTGAACACACGTTTTAAAAAAGCAAAACAACCCGCCCAAGTCTCTAAGCTCTTGTTCAAAGCAGTCCACATTTTTTGTTTTAATAGAATTTTCGTTGGCATTTTTCTTTTCCCGTGGTCGTTATTTCTTTGTCTGGAATGTTTCACAGTATGGTCTTAAACCTTTCTATCTTCACGGAGCCCAAAACACACAGTTACAGGTCAGATCTGTGGAGAAACATCTTTAAGTTCAATCATAATGCTTAATCTTTATCATATTCTACTTTTTTTTTCTCTCATATCGTACAACACCATCCACAAACTCACCAATTACCTCCACCATGCTACGCTCTGAAACTTGTCTTCTTGATCTTCCCGGCCTCCATCGGTTTATTCAAACGTCAAACTGTTTATTTCTGTGCTTTTAAGAAGAACTCCTCGTTTGAAGATAAAATACTTTTCCAAGCCAACTGTTTTCTTTAGTTATACTCTGTTCTCAACCTTGTATCCATCCATACCTCCCACTTAGATAAAAAAAGATCAAGCCACAGACACGGCAATTGTTTCACAGCAAAACAGCGTATCTGGACATTTTAAGCAGCCTTAGTTCGCTATCTGTGTCTGTCTTTCTGTGTTTCTGTGTTTTCTCATCAAAAACATACAGTACTTGGAGTTGTTTTTTGTTTCATTCACTCATGTTTAACACACAAAGCCTGCGTATTTAGGCTGAGGTCTTCTCTCAAGCAAACGAAGGCCCCATCCACACTACTACGTATTTGAGTCGTTTTGGTTGTGGATGCAGAGTTCGTCCACACTAATCTAAGGGAAAACGGCTCCAGAGACGGAACGATCTGGTGTCAGAAACACAAGTCATGTCAGAAACACTATTGGGAGTAAAACAAGTGGCTGTGCTGGTGTTATTTGGATATTCAGTGTTAGAGTGATGTTGGCGCTCTTGCAAACTTGGGTATAACACAATTTCTATAAGCGATCACGTTGAAGTTATCTTTATTATTTACTTTGATTCAAAACCTTATTGAAACCAAGTCCATCCATCCATCCATTTTCGTCCGCTTATCCGGAGCCGGGTCGCGGGGGGAGCAGCCTAAGCAGGGACTCCCAGACTTCCTTCACCCCAGACACGTCCTCCAGCTCCTCCGGGGGGACCCCAAGGCGTTCCCAGGCCAGCCGAGAGACATAGTCCCTCCAGCGTGTCCTGGGTCTTCCCCGGGGCCTCCTCCCAGTGGGACATGCCTGGAACACCTCCCGAGGGAGGCGCCCAGGAGGCATCCGGAACAGATGCCCGAGCCACCTCAACTGCCTCCTCTCAATGTGGAGGAGCAGCGGCTCTACTCCGAGCTCCTCCCGTGTGACTGAGCTCCTCACCCTATCTCTAAGGGAGCGCCCAGCCACCCTGCGGAGGAAACCCATTTCAAGCGCTTGTATCCGCGATCTTGCCCTTTCGGTCACTACCCAGAGCTCATGACCATAGGTGAGAGTAGGAACGAAGACTGACCGGTAAATCGAGAGCTTCGCCTTTCGGCTCAGCTCCCTCTTCACCACAACGGTCCGATACAGCGACCGCATCACTGCCGAAGCTGCACCGATCCGCCTGTCAATCTCACGTTCCGTCCTTCCCTCACTCGTGAACAAGACCCCGAGATACTTGAACTCCTCCACTTGAGGCAGGGACTCTCCACCCACCCGGAGAGGGCAAGCCACCTTTTTCCGGTCGAGAACCATGGCCTCGGACTTGGAAGAGCTGATCTTCATCCCAGCCGCTTCACACTCGGCTGCAAACCGCCCCAGTGCACATTGCAGGTCCTGGCTCGATGAAGCCAACAGAACAACATCGTCCGCAAACAGCAGAGATGAAATCCTGTGGTCCCCAAACCGGACCCCCTCCGGCCCCTGACTGCGCCTAGAAATTCTGTCCATAAATACAATGAACAGAACCGGTGACAAAGAAAACCAAGTGCAATTCTTTAATGGGGAGAAAATACCATTTGCTACAAGTTGGTTGAATGTCCGTCATTTGCTTGTTTCCATGGAGATCTTATTGCGTTGTCAGGAATGTTTCACCGTATGGCATTAAACCACACATCTGTCCTGCATGAATTGTGTTACTGGTGTTTTTATTGCTCAAAAACACTTTGAAAAACATGTATTGTTACTGTTAAAGGGGTCGCCTCTCCACAGATCTGTAACTTGGCCTGTGGTGTTCTAGAGCTAGACAAGTTTAATGCATCACTGTGGAACATTCCAGGCAAATCAATGACATCTCCATGGAGACAAATAAGTGGCAGACCTGCACCAGAGAAGTTACATAGTGAACCTTTAAACCATTTATTAAACTACCATATTTTTCAGATTATTTCAGACTTTTTCTGACTATTTTGGACTATTCCGACATTAATTTTCTCAAAAATCGAGAGTGCGTCTTACAATCCAGTGCTCCTCATGTATTAATTCTGGTTGTGCTTACTTGCTGCCAGCTCCCACAAATTCATCTGAGTAGGGATCGGATCTGACACTGTGTGGACGCCTGAAAACACTGATACACCGACGTAGGAGCTCTAGTTGCCGTCCTTAATGGACCACATCACTGTGACTTGCGCCTTCCTGATTCGCTGGGTTCGTGACATCGGTCATGTGACGCTGTTGTGGAAAACAGTTTAAACAAACCATAGAAAAACGGGAAATTGTGTAGCTAGAACTTGCCATCTTCCTCAGCTCGAAATTGGCTGCTGCAACTTCAGACACGGTGCTCCACTTCCTTGTTTTTGCCGCCCACGTGACGTCGTGACGCCAGCCTAATCATGTGACTACAGTTTCAGGCTGTAATGCTATGCTGTAATACAAGAAGTCAGGAAGTACTTCATTGTGTTTTTAAACTCCATACACCTTCACTAGAATCATTTGGATATTTTCACCCCTGGAATTACAAATCTCTACAAAACAAAAGATAAAAGACTATTAAACCAGAATTACTCAAATGTGTAAATGACATAAAACAAACTCTGGGTGTGTTTTTGAGGAGATAACAACATTATAAGACGGTTTAAAGCTCACAAGAGTCAATTTTGCGTAATATTGGACCTTTAAGAAGGACCCCAGGGTTATCGAGATGCTTTCATATCCACTATTTTCAAACTACAAAGTCCAAAATATAGTGTTTTGTTTCATCTGTTTTGCTTGTGATATTTGGTACTTCAATACTTTATTTTTTTGTGTGTGATGCAGGTGTTTTCGAGGCTCGGAGTAGCATGAATCTGTCTTTGTTACAGGTAAAATGAAAGGGTCAGTTGAAAGCGGGTTTGTAGAAAAAAGGGGTCTTTCAGGGGTGAATACAAAGTGCCCAAATGAACTCATGTGAAATTGAATCGAGAGGTTATTTGGATTCACAAATACAAATAAAGCAATGCCATCCATTGTAATATTTTGTGAATAAAAACTCATTTGACCAACAATTGTCACCTATTTTTTGCCTTTTTGAAGCAGGAATAGTGTTCTCGCAATACCAACATTTCAAACTCTATTTCAACAAACATTGACTTAAAGGCGAACTGTGTAACTTTTTGGTTGGGAGTCCGTCACCTGCTTGTTTCTATGGATGTCATTGTGCTTGGAATGTTCCATAGTATGACATTAAACAGCTCTCCTTTACATTTATTCAATTACAAGTAGTTTTATAGCTCAAAAACATCAAGAAAAACATGTATTTTGACTGAGAGCGGGGTTGCCTCTCCACAGATCTGACCTGTAGCCTGGTCCGGTTTGGTCTCCATGAAGATAGAAAGCTTTAATGCCATACTGTGAGACAATCCAGACAAAGCAATAACATCTCCATGGAGACAAGCATTTGACGGACCCTCCACCAGAAAAGTTTCACAATGAACCTTTAAATACTACGGATGTAACAACAATCAAAATATTGTGAAATTGTATTGTCAAAAGTCTCACAATAATATCAGTTACAAGTCCCTTCGCTTAAATAAATAGTTATGGTGCAGCAATGGCTTAAAAAACAGAAGAAACTACATAGACCATGATCCTTTGCTCCATTTCAGTCCAGACTACATGAAGAAACAGTTCTAAGGTGGTTTAGTCTTTGGATTTTAAGAGAAAATATCGCAATAAATATTGTGAAAATATCGTACTGAGAGATTTGGATATCGTTACATCACTACTCGACACTGATTTTGACAGCATTAATGTTATCTAATACCATTGCCTTGTCTGGAATATCCGATAATATGGGATTTAGTTTATCAGTCTCCATGGAAACAAACATGTAAATCTACTAGATCATGTTTACAGGTCAAATCCGTGGAGAGGCAAGCCCACTCACAGTGAGAAATGCATTTTTATTTAGCTTTGTTAACACTAGTATTTGAATAAATGCAAGTTAGATAAGTTTAATGCCCTAGAGACAAACAAGTGGCAGGTTCTCAACGAGTGTATCTTGCATTCATTTGTTTTTCAAAATAAAACCAATAAGGAATAAACCAGGACTAAACCAGGACTAAACCGTTTTCAGCCCTGGTCTGGTCCCAGTCCCGGTCCTGGTCTCAGTCCCAGTCTCAATCACGGCCTGGTCCTGGTCTGGTCCTGGCCTCAGTCCTGGTCTGGTCGCAGTCTGGTCCCAGTCTCAGTCCTGGTCTGGTCCTGGTCTGGTCCTGGTCCTCAGGTCCTGGTCTGGTCCTGGTCTGGTCCTGGTCTGGTCCCAATCTCAGTCCCGGCCTCAGTCCTAGGCTGGTTGCAGTCTGGTCTCGGTCTCAGTCCTGGTCTGGTCCCAGTTTGGTCCCGGTCTCAGTCCCGGTCTGGTCCTGGTTTCAGTCCTGGTATGATCCCGGACCTGGTTTTGTCCAGAATATAACTTTTAAAAAATAAAAAAATTTAAAAATCTACATAAAACTAAACACAGAAACATAAAGCAACACTCACAACAAATACAAAACAACAAAAGTCCTGGTTTAGTACTGGTTCATTCTGTATCTGTCGCAAAAGACCGGCATCGCAGTTTAAGTCACTGAAACGGGAAACTGCCATTATCCTTTTTTCCATAATTCATTTAAACACAAAATCGAAAAACTGAAAAAAACAAATCGTTATCCATTATTTCATTTTGGTTTTGGAGACAAATAATGAAGAAAACAGTTGTTTATTTTGTTTTCTTATTTTTGGTTTTATATTGAAACGAACGATACACAGATTGCCCCACACCAGTAAAGTTGCATATTGCTGCTTAAAATGATAGACCGGGCTTAGGTATCAAACCCAGAAGCGTCTCACAGCGAGGCAGCTATTCTAACCAACAAACCCACGGCAAGACTTTGGAACAGTGGGACTTTTTTGGTATCTAAGATAAAAGAGCGAGAAACAACGCGCTTACTTTCATAGTCTACATTATTAAATGCAAAGTTGAGCCACGTTATGCACAGAATCAGACCATCCTCACCCATTATATAACAGCGTGACCCTGCGATTTCATCTAATCTAGAAATCTGCATCCTCCCACACCTGTGCACAACCATTCATTTTCAGACAGGACAATTATGCATAACACTGGGAGCCCTGCAAATGAACTGCTCTCAAAGTGTAATAAGGTAATTACAAGTCATGTCAGAAACACTATTTGGAGTAAAACAAGTGGCTGTGCTGGTGTTATTTGGATATTCAGTGTTAGAGTGATGTTGGCGCTCTTGCAAACTTGGGTATAACTCAATTTGTATAAGTGATCATGTTGAAGTTATCTTTATTATTTACTTTGATTCAAAACCTTATTAAAACCAAGTGCAATTCATTTTAATTGGAAGAAAATACCATTTGCTACACTTCAAGTTGGTGGAATGTCCGTCACTTGCTCGTTTCCATGGAGATGTCATTGCGTTGTCGGGAATGTTTCACTGTATGGCATTAAACCACAAATCTGGGTAACACTTTATAATAACTACACCTTACTTAGCCTTAATAAAGCATGAACAAAGACTTAATTAATAATGAACAAAGATTTAATTAATAATAATTCACGCTTAGTAAATGCTTAATGAAGCATAATTTGTCTTCACTTTAGAAAAGCTCTCAAAAAGACTTAACTAACAGATAACAGCTGCCTGAATTATCATTGCATTGTATTATTAGTAAATCATTCTCTCATAGCTTATTAATGATTAATAAATGCTCAAATGGTTAGTTCATGAGTAATTAAGTATTAATTACGAGAAATAATTATGAGTAACTATTTACAGCACAGGCAAATTAAGTGCAAGTGCTAATTAAGGTAGTAATTAAGTAGTTACGAAGCATGAATCATTATTAATTAAGTCTTTGTTCATGCTTTATTAAGGCTAAATATGGTGTTATTATAAAGTGTTACCCAAATCTGTCCTGCATGAATTGTGTTACTGGTGTTTTTATTGCTCAAAAACACTTTGACAAACATGTATTGTTACTGTTAAAGGGGTCGCCTCTCCACAGATCTGTAACTTGGCCTGTGGTGTCCTAGAGCTAGACAAGTTTAATGCATCACTGTGGAACATTCCAGGCAAACCAATGACATCTCCATGGAGACAAATAAGTGGCAGACCTGCACCAGAGAAGTTACATAGTGAACCTTTAAACCATTTATTAAACTGCTGTATTTTTTGGACGATTTCTGACTTTTTCGGACCGTTCGAAGTTTCATTTTCTCAAAAATTGACAGTGCGCCTTATGTATTAATTCTGGTTGTGCTTACTGACCTCAAACCGCTTTTACGTGGTACAGAGCGTTCAAAAATCTGTCAAAATATTTTAGTATGACTTTAGTTGAGTTTGGTTTGAGTTACGCCACTATCTGCCAATGAATCGTGGATGCCTGTGCATGTGGAAACTCAACCAAAGTCCCACTGGATTAATAGAGCTAAAATATAGTTTTGTGGACTGGATGTCATTATTTGCAGAGGACAATTTCTATGGATAATGTGGATGAGAAGCTGCACTTTAAATTTACATCTTTACAAGAGGTGAGGAATAAAGTCTTCTCATTATTTTCGCTATATCCTGAGTTTATATTTTGCGTGTCTGTGTCTGTTAGAGGCCACACAAACAATATCCTTCGTGTGTCGTTAGTAGGCCTGTGATAATAGTGTGATTTTAATTATGTCGGGTTCGGACACAAATATCTTAATGTCTACCAGGCTTGGTTTGGATTCAGTCTCTGGTCTGTCGGACACGGGCCGGGCTCGGACAGAAAAATTCGGCCCAATCCACACTCTAGCCTGGGCTGAGTTATTGTGAATGAGTTGAATAAAGTTTGACTTTGACTTGATCCGAAAAATACGGTTTTATAACTTCAGTACAATGCCCAGTACACATACTACTTCCAATACTACTACTGCTACCTATTGGTATTACTATGAAGCTGAACAGTGACTGCCCCTAGCTCCAGAAGTAAATTTCTCTTTAATTTTTCTCATAGACTTTTCGAAAAATAAAAATAAAAATAAAGAATAAAATAAATAAATAAATAAATACAAGTTTCAAAGTTTGCTCAGAGCTGATCAGATATGTGGTACCTAATGTCAACAAGAAATTATTAAAACATCAAGGAATCTGTCCAAACATAGAGGATATGTTTTGTCAATTCAAATTTCTCTGTTCAGGACAATATATTAAAAGAGTTGAGTAAAAGTTTCCACCCTTGTATAAACTCCTGAGCCCTGCTAAATTCCAGGTCTGCGCAGCTAAAAGAGGCTAAGTGATTGTGGACAATCAAAGCTGCAGAGTGGAGCCTGACGGCAATCAAGGCCTCATTTCAGCGCAGTAAAAGTCAGAGCAGCCCGGCCACCTAATGACAACCACCTGGACTTTGAACAGCATTCTGGCCTTGTTTCAAAGCATCATGGGTAATTTGTAGCAGTAATGGTGCTCTGTGAGTCTATTTGAGTCCATTTAAAATAGTTCTTAAGTGTTTTGGCTGCTCCGCGTCAGCCTTAAGTCAGCTACCATTTATGACAACAGTGCAGTTACTTTTGGAGATCCTGATTGTACGGGCCCATGAGCAAACCTGAGTCACTAAAGTCCAACTTGACCCATCTCCACTTTAAATGCTATCCGCTTTGGTTGTATTTGAAGAGACAAATTTTTCGATATGGATCCTTTAGGGCAAAAAATAAATGAAACAAAAATAAATGGCGCTTTCATCTTAAAAGGCAAGTCTTCCATACACTCCCCCATTATCAACAAATGCATTCATATGCCCTTACAAACAACGGGTATACTGTGGCAGATGTTTAAACTCTAGTTAATTGTATTACTTTTCCTAGTAGGCAAAAACACACACACATACACAATGTCTTCAAACTGAAACAGGAAATATTGCTAGAGAAAACAGTTTGAGTTTTGATAAGTTAACAACAGATGGACTCCGGTCTGGATCGAGACAAAAATCTCTCTCTCTAGCCTTTTTTTCATATCCACGCGATATTTCATTGGCATTTGCTTTTTGGATGCGTTTCCGTATCAAAACAAAAATGCATAATGAAGAAGAAAAAACATATATAAGTCACACCGCACTATAAATCACACTTTTGGGGGGAAATGTATTTGATAAAATCAGAGGCCAAGAACACCCAATTCATCTTGAAAGTCAAGTTCTAGTAACAATAGAACAGAGAACAACAAACTGTTAACGTCACATATGAACAGTTCTTCAGATTAAACTATAACATAAACAACAGAATAGAACAAGTTTACCAAACTCTCCATCTCACGCCAAATCACCAAATCCATTCAATTCTTCATCCTCAGTGTCACTTCTGAACAACTTTGCGACTTCCGGAGGTAAACGGAACACCGCTTCCTCTTCTGTGTAGCTGTCGTCAGACTCAGTTCCAGTTAGAATTATTCCGGCCTTTCTGAACTCCGACAGGATGGTTTCGATTGTCACTGAAGTCCAGGCTTCGTCGATTCATCCAGTGACTTCCAGGAAAGTTGCACGATGCACCCTCCAGTTTACCATGAAACTGTGTTCTCCATTCCCACCTTTTGTCAGTCCTTCACAAGTTTCTCGCTCACTCACTACCGTTTTAAATGTTCAGTGGTACAGAAGTATTGCTGCGATCGACTCACATGATACCAACCAGAACAGCGGCTTTTTCTGCAGGAGACATGTGCATTAGAGTGAAGTGACAGTGATACAGGAGTAATAGGAGCAGGAGATACTGACACACAAGACTAGAGCCTCTCACGACTTAGTTTTGCTGGAGTATTTAGTATTTATCTATCTAGTAGTAGTATCTAGTAGTATTTAGAACTTTGTGCATAGTTCAAATGTTCCACATGGATTTACCACCTTTTTTGTTAGAAGTTCAAGTTTGGAAATACACAGTGACTTTTTCAGACCCTGGAAACACTGTAAATTTGGTGGACCTCTTGAGTTTGTAATTGCGTACCCCTGGTTTACAACATTAAAAACATGATATAAAGCTTATATATTAAGCTTACATATTTTGCACATTATTATCTCATGTATTCTCACTGGTTGACAAGGCAGCTCAATCTCTACTGAAGGCATATACCTTTTTCTATCTTTATATTATATTATTTATCTAATCTTATTTACCTCAGAATCACAATATATCACTCCGCAGACATTCACAAACACGGCAGACGCAAATATATGTATTACTATTGGCTACAGCCAGTAATCTGATTCCAACATTAACAGGATTAGACCTGAACAGTCCCATATATATATATTTTTTTGCCCATTTGTAGCAAGAGTTGAATGAAAACTGTCTATTATCCCACACGGCAAGATAAGCCAACACAGACACATAAGATCCAAGAGACAGGTCCAAGCATATCAGATCACAGCCATCGTAGATCAAAACAACACAACTTATCTGTCCGTGACAAAAGAAAAATCCATATGTGGAAGCTACGTGCGCTATGAATTTCAAAACCAGCAAAGGGCATATGTACTTTTGTCATCTCTTGGCACCAGATGTGTGTTACGCCTGCAGGGAGAACGCAATGGCAACTCTGGACAATCATTTCAGCATTGATGGACTGATACCAGCAAGTTGAAAAGGCCCGCGGCGGTAAAAAAGCAATGGAGAGAAAGAATGACACAAGCCGAGCATTTGCGGTTGGTTCCGGAGGGCAGAATAGATATGAGATAGAGCCAAATCAGATAGCTGCAGCGCTACCCGACTCGCCCGCGGAGTCAAAGTGGACAGGGGTGAGACTAAAAAGAAACTGCCATTATAAAGCAATATACTTTTCAACAGGGAAATGATCCTTTATCGAACATGTCATAGTGGTACAGCTGATGAATGGTGGAATGGGCAAAGACAGTTCAGCTGAAACAACGCGAGCAATACCGGGTTTGAAGTTTGCTCATATGGAATTCAGTGGTTCAGATATGTTATAAAACTGTTCAGAATTGCCGAAAAGTTATGCATTTTGATTGATTTGTTTTGTTACATTGTGATTTTACTAGCCCAGATACAGAACAGGACTATTTTTTATGGAGCGCTACGCAGCTTTACGGTTGGAAGTCCGTCACCTGCTTGGTTCTATGGGTGTCACTGCCTGCAATGTTCCACAGTATGACATTAAACAGCTCTACCTTGCATTAAGTCTATGTTCAGACTGCAGGGCTTAATGCTCAATTCGGATTTTTTAGCGAGGTCGTTCACATTTCCATTTAAATGTGACTTGTATGTGATCTCCAGCGTGAACTTTTGGACACTAGCCCTGAGCACCTGGAGATTTTAAAGTTGCTGTCGTACCGGAGCCAGAACATGTACGGCTTATTTGTTTTAAGGAGGAGATTGAGAAGGAGAAGGACGAGGTTTTTGGTCATGGCGTTTTGTGGGGAAGTTGCAGCAACGTCCGTAGAAAGGAACATGTGGGTGCAGAGTCGCAGCCAAGAGTGGTGGGATTGATCTGTGCTTCGCTGCTTCACTGACACGAAGTTCAGACACAATTTTCAGAAGAACGTTTTTGTACATTTGTTGATGATGTGTAGGTGGGATGAATGTGACCTGTCCGTTCAGACTGAAGTTGGACGTCAAAAGATCGGATATGTATCGCTTTAAGGACCACATATCCAAGCGGTCTGGGTTGCATTTGAAAAAGTTGGATTTGTGTCATTCAGACTGTCAATAAAGACCAGATACAGGAGCATAGGGGCGAAAAAAATCAGATTTGGGTCACTCCAGGCTGCAGTCTCAATGTAGCCTCGTAACGTCAATTACAGGTGATTTGAAGTTTTGCTTGTGTAAACTTCAGTGGTTCAGAAATTTTATAAAACTGTTTAGAATGGTCAAAAAAGTCATACGCTGGCCGATTTTGACTATTCGCTGAATGTCTTTCCCGGCTCTCCCCTCCCCCAGTTCAAATAAAGTTCTTTTAAAGATGTTATTTTCTTTTTTAACATAACAAAAAATGTGGGTTTTAAAATGCAAAAGTTTGAAAAAGTTAACAGTGCAAATTGTAACTTTTTTTTGGTGGAGAACATCTATCATCTGCCTGTCTCCATGAAGCTGTTATTGCTTTGCCGGAATGTTCCACAGCATGGCATTAATCTAATTTATCTTACATATTTGTCATTACAGATTTTTATATTGCTCAAAACAAAACTATTACTTGAAAAACTTGCAACATTGAACATGGCAAAGTAAGTTCATTTGTAAAAACTCAATACTTGCTTGTTTCCATGGAGATAGATAAGTATGATTTACTATGGAACATTTTAGGCAAAGTAATAACATCTCCAGGGAGCTAAACAAGTGTCAGACCCTGCATTAGAAGTTCCATCGTACACATTTGAACCTTTAATGACGCTCTCACCAGGACTTAAGAAAATGACTATGTTGTGGTACAAACTATTTGTGAGGTTAATCAACGCTGTTTCAAAATGTAATGATCCAAAAAGACATTTAAAAGCGTGTTGTATGTTTAAAGATGACCACCCATACAAGCTGAGTCATTATTAATCTGTTGTTATTCTTTCCTGAAAACATTTTTTTATTTAGATTTCACACAAACACAAGAATTTCCAGTCTTGTCATCTGCACAGCTCCGCCGCGTGCTACAAGACCGATTCTTTACACCAAACAGAGAAAGCATCTTCAATCCCACACAAAACCAACACCCAGCGGCCGCCACACATCAAATTTCCAACCATCTCTTTCCACGCTTCAGTCGCAAATCGTATTAACCACCTCCCATCCTACCTACCCACCAGCGCCCCATCTGCAATAAGCACAAAGCAGGAGCCTGATCCAAGCTTGTCAAACCACGAAGTATAGCCATTACCGCGGAGCTCCACGCCACTGAAACAATAGACAAAGCAGTCATCCATTCAACACAGGGGTGAGCAGCAGCAGGTAAGGTTTGAAGATTGAATCAAAGTTAGGGCTGCCACGATAACGACTTTTAAAACATGATATATTGCTACTGACTTCAATATGATAATAATAATAAAAGAGAATGCAATTTTTTACTTAAATAATAGCTGATATAACATTGTGATCTTACTAGTTCTGGGACTGAGTCTTAAATAATTCATAAAAAGTCCAAATTTTGTCCTGTTTGTGTTTACTAGTAGTTCAAATGAGTATTTAGCTTGGATACTCATTTTTAGTATCGACTAGTGTCGGTAATTTTCTGAGGCTCAGTGGCTCATTGGTTAAGAAAATGACAGATTCAACCATATACCTGAAAGTTGGTGGTTCAGTCCCAACTTCAACTGGTGAAAAGTGTTGTGTCATTGGCAGGGACGTGCAAAAATATTGAAATATCAATATATTGTATTGTTTAATGTGCTGATATGTCGTGGGCTGCTGTATCGATATATCGCCAACAGTATTTTTAGGTATATTTTACAAAATGATTTAGTTTTGTTGTTTGTTCAGAGGAAGGAAACTCGTTTAAGCAACACATTTGACATTTTCACTTTTCTGATGAGTAAAATGTTTGTGTTTCATATGAACTTAGAACAAGAAATGGTTTAACAAAGACTTTTAGTATCACTAGACTGATTCACTTTATAGAAACTGTCTGACCTAACAGCATTAAGATTTGTTCGCTCAAAGCTAAGCGGGTACTTTTTATCATTTAACCAGTTGCTGTTATTTGATCATGACGTATGTAATGCGCTACTAACGGGGCTACCTGGTATATTAAGCTTTTCCCAAATCCCACAGGAAGGAGGACAATAACGTCTTTCCCCTTGATAAAATTCACCAAACATTCTCTTTGTGCTTTAAATCCTCGATCTTGGGAATCATTGCAAATACAGAATGTATGGCTCTTTGTTGATTGGCTGGTGCCCGAACTCGCACTTCTGGGGTTTTTGCAAACCATCTAGTGTATTCCGATTCCTGACCTAGTCAATGGAGAGAAATTAAATTGAACGGAGGCACTAGGTGGCACCAGCCTAGCTATAGTATCACAGCTGTGATTTAGACATTATTTTTATTGAACTGTATCAAATCGATTTGAAATGTATCGTATTGAATCGTATTGAATCGTAAGCTCACTACTGTATTGAAATATGTATCGTATCGTGGCCCATATATCGAGGTATGAATCGTATCAGCAACTTCTAAATGATACCCAGCCAAGACAATTCACTAACAATGTTAACAAAGACTTACTTCATATTAAATAAACAGTAACTGAGTGTCCAAATATACAATACAAATCTGAATTTTAAAGATCCTATATTACGCATAATTGACTCTCATGAGCTTTAAGTCATGTTAGAAAGTTGTTAGCTCCTCAGAAACATACCTGGAGTTGTGCTTCATTCATGCATGTTTGAGCAATCCTGCATTATTAGTCTGTCTCCAAAGCTCAAAATGTTCCACCTTGTGACGCCATGAAGTATTAGTTTTCAAGTTAACAGCTACGTTTTACCTTTAGTTCAGCTGAGATTGATTTCAGCCCAGGATTTGCCAACCAAATGATTCTAGTGAAGGTGTGTGGAGTTTAAAAATACAGTGGTCAAAACACAACTCCTATATGTTTATGACGAGGAAACAAAATTATTAACCTGATTCATCAGCCGGTTTCACTTTGTGGAAACCGTCTGACCTTTGTGGCAGTAGCTCAGTTGGTAGAGCATTCGCATACTGATCTGAAGGTTGGTGGTTCGATTCCAGCTCTCGACATAAAACATCACAGGTTGAGCGGTCAGATCCACTGATCCACAGGTTGGCTGGTGTGATTCCAGCTCCCACAGATGAATGCTGTCATTGTGTCCTTGGGCAAGACACTTAACCCACCTTGCCCACAGTGTCTGCGTACACTGGTGTGTGAATGTGTGTGTGAATGGGTCAGTGGTTCCTTGTTGTAAAGCACTTTGAGTGCCTTGAAGGTGGAAAAGGGCTATAGAAAAATGTGACCATTCTACTATTTGTTCACTTGACGATAGGTGGGTACTTTTTTAATTTAATCAATCACTGCAATTTAGTCGTGACGTATGTAATGCACCGCTAACGGGGCTAACTGGTATATTAAGCTTTTTGCAAATCCTGTAGGAAGAAAAGCAATAACGTCTTTCCCCTTGAAAAAATTCAACAAACATTCTCTTTGTTCCGGCTTTAAATCCTCGAGCTTGGGAATTGTTGCAACACAGAATGTATGACTCTTTGCTGACTGGCTGGTGCCCGAACTCTCACTTCCGGGGTTCTTGCAAACCGTCTAGTGTGTTCCGATTCCTGGCCTAGTCGCTGGAGAGAAAATAGCGTAATACGGTCCCTTTAATTATTTTTTATTACTATGCCTCAGATGCATTTCTCGTTGCCGTCCACACACTATTCGCTAAAAGAAATGTTCCGCCATTGTGAGCTAATTTGAAAGGTAGTAGCGCCGCAGCCTCTAAGAACAGGAGAGGAGTAAATGTATGGTATTTGATCATTAGCGAGAGGAGGCCAGCGGAGGTGACATTTTCAGACCCACTCATTCATTTGGATGGACAGTCGTTAGCTTAGTCCCGGCGAGCCCTGTAATCTTGGGGTTGTGCTCGGAGGAGAAGATGAGAAGCAAGGTGGTGAACTCAGCCCATGAATCACCAATTTGGACAGTATCGTAGCCGGCCGCCTCAGAGCTGTACCAAAACAACCAACCTTATCACGAACAATACTGCTAAATAATGAGGTGCCACTACTGCACTGGTACTGTGGCTTTTCTATGGGGAACAATGTTAAAAGAAAGCAAAGCGTCGCTGAAGAATTTGGAAGGAACTATAGCGTACAGAATGGATGTTATAGAATATTATTGCTGTCGGTGGGTTTCAGATCGTTTTTTGCCACTCAAAAAGGCGTTATGTTTTGTTTTAAATCACTCATCGCTATGGCAACGCTCCCAATTTGTCATCGTCCAGAAACCCGCGGACGGGAAAACAATGCAAGAAAAAATATAATATGTATTGGATGAAAATAAATATTGATAAACGCGCGTTATGTAACTTTTTGGTCTGCTTGTTTCTATGGATGTGTCATTGCTTTGTCTGGGATGTTCCACAGTATGGCATTCAACAGATCTACCTTACATTTATTCGATTACACGTGGTTTTGAAGCTCAAAAATATCTACAAAAACAGGCATTCTGACTGTGAGCGGCATTTGACAGACGCTCTACCAGAAAAGGTACACAGTGCAATAGTAGTAGTAGTTTTTAGTCGGTTATTTTGCAGCACTACAAAACAAAACAAAACAAAATATAGACTATAACTCCATGGATCATGACCGAAAGAGTAGAGCTGAAGTAAAAAGCATTTCTATTGCCAAATCCTTTTAAACAATGAGAGAATTCCAAGAAAAAAAGCAGCGTATGAACAGCAAGTTTCAATTACAACTTGCGGCACATATAAGAGACAAAGTATAAATTAAAACAAACCAAATTTAATGCATAATTCATTCATTCTAGAGCTCTTTATCTTTCAAAACATAATTCTTTATACTCTTTTTTTTAAAGGCATCTACAGCGTTAGACTTTTAAAAAAATCATCACTCAGATTGATTTTAAAAAGTCGAACGCTGTAGAAACGATGCACCTTAAACTTCCAAAAATCTTCTAATGTTCAGGACAATAGTTTCACGGACAGTTTCTTTCATAGAGAAACTTGATATATATAGATATATTTTTTACATCTCAAATGGATCAAAAAATAACAAAAATATCTAGATTACTGTCATGGAAAAAAGAAAATTGGTCTAATAGTACTCGGAATACAAAATGATTTCTAAACATTTCTAAGAAATCATCAAATGAAATCAATATGTAATGAATAATCAGAACACTCAGTACTGCAACAGCTCTATAAAAACTCTTTGCCCAAGGTGTTTTGTGAAAACTATAATTAAAAAAATAATTACGTGTGTTATTATTTATCTTTTGACAGACACAATTTTAATTTTTTCCATCAAAAGTTTGTTCAGTGTTTACTTAAAGATGCATTCTGGAACTTTTTCGTTGTGCATCTGTTATCTTCTTGCAGAGGTGGGACCAAGTTGTTGTTTTGCAATTCTAAATTAAGTCAAGTCTTTGACCTCAAGTCCCAAGTCAAAGTCAAGTCTTGAGTCACTGACCCATAAGTCCAAGTCAAGTCCAAGTCGTCTGCTTTGAGCTTCAAGTCATTTCAAGTCTTTAAACCAAAGTACCAAATACAGCTTTGGTTTTTGCAGTTTATCAATTTGAAACTAAATTGTACTTAAAAGTCATGGTATATTTATATATGAGTATTTATATAAGAGTTGTAAAAATTGTCATTTTTCCTTTTAAAATGTCATGACAAGAGCTTGATGTGAATCATTATGGTCAGAATAGAGAGAATTAAGATTTTAAAGGGCTTAATAACAGTTATTTTGTCATGCAGTCCACACTGAAATAGAAGGATCATGTTCTATGCAGTTCCCTCTGTTTTACTGTGTTGTACTGTGTATTACTGTAGTACATTTGAGGATACCACATCACAGTACTTCAGTTACATCCAAAGTAAACAGAGAAGTGGCAGGGGCATGTTCCAGTTTGTTCCTGTAAAATTCAGTGCTGCATTTATCAACTGTAAAGAGAAAAGTATTTTCTAAAAACATATGGTTTTTGGGAGAAGCATCAAGTCTTCTCAAGTCACAGGCCTCAACTCAGAGTCAAGTCCCAAGTCACTGACCTTCAAGTCCAAGTTGAGTCCCAAGTCTTAGTCCATTTTATCAAGTCACGCCTCAAGTTCTAAAAATAGTGACCCAAGTCTGACTCGAGTCCAAATCACGACTTGCAAGTCCCCACGTCTGCCTGCTTATTTTCTTTATAAATATTCCTTTGCTCTGCCTGGAATGTTCCACAGTATGGCATTAAACAGCTCTACTTTACATTTATTCAATTACAGGTGGCTTTATTGCTTAAAAACTACCCAGAAAAACAAGGATCATGACTGTGAGTGGGGTCGCCTCTCCACAGATCTGACCTGCAACTTGGTCTGGTTTGGTCTCCATGAAGATAGAAATGTGTAAGACAAAGCAATAACATCTCCATGGAGAAAAGCATTTGACGGGACCTCCACCAGAAAAGTTACACAATGCACCTTTAAAAGTTGCTATTAAAACATTGACACTGCTAGACACATCTAGAGATTCATATTTTCAACCATACTTGTACGAGACAAAAAACGGAAAATAAAACATACTTTTTTTAGCAAATGACATTTACAGATTGCTACTTAAAACTTCAAACATTTCAGAAACCCACGTTGAGATTTGCGATGACATTTCAGTTTATGTAATTGCTTTAATATTTAAACCGTAGCAAAATCAGTCCACTTACTAGTATATTTGATTTTTAAGCATCATAAACTCTTTCTTCACACCACATAAATCCAATACAAGAGACTGTAATGAAAGACACTACAGCGCGCCGCGATCTCCAGCCAAACTTGGCACGGCAACGCGCTTTTCTATTATAATTTTAGTCCTTAATTAGGGTTAATTAGCCTCTCAGTGGGCCTGTCCATTCTTTCCTCTCCGCGTGAAGCCAAATCCAACTCCTCGGATGAATGGGGAGCACTGCTGGGACACGGCGTGGAGTCTGGAGCACTACACGTTTCAACGGTCAAATGCCTGGCGCAAAATAAAGCCGTAGACATCAAAACGAGCAGTATTGTTTCATATTTTTCAATGGTTTTTGTTCAGAAATGTAGTACTTGAGGGAGGCAGGGATGGTTTCAGATGCCCGGTGTACTTCAGAGATAATTGGGAGGAGGTTTTGTGTATCGGTGGATGGTATTAATTTCATAAGTGCCAGTGGGTTTGTAAGAGCAATGGGCCATTCAAAGCGGTTTCACCATGCTTTTGTTGTGCGGTAAACAGCAAAGACGAGACTAACTTTTCAAACGGCGGAAAAGTATACAGAGAAAACGGAGAAAATAAGGACCAGTTATGTTTTTTTATAAGTACAATAAGTCGCATTAACTCTCCAACCAGGTTTTCAAGTAAATTGGCTCAAGTTTACTCAAAAACCAATAGATTTTTTTCATTAAATTTAAACCATGTAACTTTTCTGGTGTGTCTTCTTGTCTCCATGGAGATTATTATTGTATATGATGTGTGCTATATCTGTGTACATAATATACATATATTTGTTGTTGTTGTTGGATTTGTAATGCAATGCGAGTACTGTGCAATTATTGCTTATATTGTACAGAAAATGAGAAGTCTATATGTTCTTTGTTAATTTGGTAGAAAAAAGGGGTGGGGTTAAATAAGTATTTACTTCCTCCCACTTCTTTTTCGGACACAAGGAAAATTTGGCGTAACATTTATTTTGCCTGTTATTATAGAATAGAAATAGTTGCGTTTTGTGTTATATCTGTGTATTTATGTTTTTTTTTTAGTTTTTTTTTATGCTCTATGTATTAACTGTTCGAATAAACATTCATTTATTCATTCATTGCTTTGTCTGGAATGTTCCGCAATATGGCATTAAACTACATGTCAGCCATTTTCATTCAATTTAAAAGTATACATTATGCAGTTTTTCTGGTTCATCTGCCACTTGCTTGTCTCCATGGAGATTAGGGTTGAACGATTTAAAGAGAAAAATAATAATTGCGATTTTTCAGGCAGATATTGCGATTTTGATTTCATCCACAATTTTTTTTTTTTTTCAAATCAAGTTTCAGTGCACATGAACATTTGCAAATATGCACTGGGTCGGGTACTGACCACCACTGTCAAAAATGCAAACTGCACATAGGTCAAGGGAAGGTGCAATTATTAATAGAATAGAAGAATGCAAAGGGCTTGGCTGTAAAGAATGTTTTAAAGGTCCTGTTGGTGCATCACTCGTGGTCATTCTTGGTCTAGTATCTATTTTTATTTTATGGTGAGTGTTTGTGTGCTGCTTTGTGTTGTGTTGTCCTGTTTTTGATAAAGCATGTGATCCCCTGTCCCAAGACAAATTTCTCCCATGAGAGACAATAAAGGATTATCTTATCTTAAAATCCATCATCACTTCACAGACTTAGAAACATTGATCAAGATGCTGGACTTTTGCACCGCATATGGACGGAACCAGGACTGTACCAGGACTGGACCAGGTCTAAACCAGGACTGAACCAGGACTAAACTAGGACTAAACCAGGACTAAACCAGGTCTAAACCAGGTCTAAACCAGGACTAAACCAGGACTGAACCAGGTCTAAACCAGAACTAAACCAGGACTAAACCAGGACTGAACCAGGACTGAACCAGAACTGAACCAAGACTAAATCAGGACTAAACCAGGTCTAAACCAGGACTGAATCAGGTCTAAACCAGGACTAAACCAGTTCTAAACCAGGTCTAAACCAGGACTGAATCAGGTCTAAACCAGTTCTAAACCAGTTCTAAACCAGGTCTAAACCAGGACTGAATCAGGCCTAAACCAGGTCTAAACCAGTTCTAAACCAGGTCTAAACCAGGTCTAAACCAGGACTGAACCAGTTCTAAACCAGGTCTAAACCAGGACTGAATCAGGTCTAAACCAGGACTAAACCAGGTCTAAACCAGGTCTAAACCAGGTCTAAACCAGGACTAAACCAGAACTGAACCAGGACTGAACCAGAACTGAACCAAGACTAAATCAGGACTAAACCAGGTCTAAACCAGGAGGACTGAATCAGGCCTAAACCAGGTCTAAACCAGGTCTAAACCAGAACTGAACCAGTTCTAAACCAGGTCTAAACCAGGACTGAATCAGGTCTAAACCAGGACTAAACCAGTTCTAAACCAGGTCTAAACCAGGACTGAACCAGGACTGAACCAGGTCTAAACCAGGACTAAACCAGGACTGAATCAGGTCTAAACCAGGTCTAAACCAGGACTGAACCACAACTGAACCAGGACTAAATCAGGTCTAAACTGATGTCGGACTAAAGAACATGACTCAGTGTAATATGAGACAGAGGGATGTTGATGATGTGTACATGTGTGAAATAGTTTACGAACCAAAACCTGGGTCAGTTAGGAGCAATGCAAAAAAAAAAAAAAAAAAAAAAAAAACCTGGCTTTGACACTCCCAAAATCGTGTTATCTGAGATCACGATTTTTGGTCCAAAACTATAGATCGTTCAGCCCTAATGTTATTGCTTTGTCTGGAAAGTTCCACGATACGGCATTAGACTACATATCTTGTATTCTTCCCCATTTCAATTTTTTTTTTAATTGATAAAAACTGCAAAAACAAAACTTTCTGTGGGTACAACGGCGAACTAACTTACAAAAAACATGCAGGGTCGCCTCTCCACAGATCTGGTTTATTACATCGCCATGGAGACAAGCAAGTGGCAAGCATATTCTCCACCGATATTTGATCGTTCTGAACTTGTTACTTCTTATTCCTCAAAAATCCCTTTAAGATTAAAATACTGATCTGTTCTTTACCTGATTCACAAAGTTATTTTATAGTGTGGAGTCTTCAAAATGCCAAAACTAAAGTGTCATAATTTTAAAATTACAAATAAAGCTTAAAAGACACAAAATCACAACAGAACATGACCTCACAATAATAATATCCCGAACATCTTCTCAAGAGAAACATAAAAAGCAAAGAATTAAAGAAGAGACTCCATGTATTTTACACAAGACTATCCCTCCGTCATCTGCCCCACCTCCGAGGGACCGGGGCTTTTAGCTGATAAAAACAAGCACCAGGGGAGTGTGGGCAAAAGCGCTCCACCGAGAACTGCTCCCCACATTTTAATTGCGTCGAATTAATTGGTGGAAACTTCGGTCCCAGACAAAAGCTGCCCCTGTTTCATTAAAGGTGTCATTAATAAAAGATGACGTTTCTTGTCTTTAATTAGAATTGGCAATGTGGGAACAGAGAGAGAAGGAGAGGGAGAAAGAGTGACAAAGAGAGAGACAGAGAGAGAGGGAGTGACAAAAAGAGAGAGTGACAAAGATAGAGACAGAGAAGGAAAGAGAGAGTGACAAAAAGAGCAAGAGAGTGACGAAAGAGAGCGAGAGAGAAAGGGGGGCAGAGAGAGAGAGAGAGAAAGTGTGACAAAGAAAGAGACAGAGGGAAAGAGAGAGTGACAAAAAAGAGACAGAGGGAAAGGGAAAGCGTGACAAAGAAAAAAACAGAGGGAGAGGGAGAAAGAGTGACAGAGAAAGAGACAGAGAGAGAGGGAGAGAGTGACAAAAAGAGCGAGAGAGTGACAAAGAAAGAGACAAAAAGAGAAAGAGAGAGTGACAAAAAGAGAGAGTGACAAAGAAAGTGAGGGGGGCAGAGAGAGAGAGAGAGAAAGAAAGAGTGACAAAGAAAGAGACAGAGAGGGAGTGACAAAAAGAGAGAGTGACAAAGAAAGTGAGAGAGAAAGGGGGGAAGAGAGAGAGAGAGTGACAAAAAGAGAGACAGAGTGACAAAGAAAGCGAGAAAGAAGGGGGCAGAGAGAGAGAGAGAGAGAGAAAGAGTGACAAAGAAAGAGACAGAGAGAAGAGAGAGAGGGTGACAAAGAGAGAGAGTGACAAAAAGAGAGAGTGACAAAAAAAAGCGAGAGAGAGAAAGGGAGGGCAGAGAGAGAAAGAGAGACAAAGAAAGCAAGAGAGAGAAAGAGAGGGAGACAAAGAGAGAGGGAGAGAGAGAGAGAGAAAGAGACAAAGAGAGAGGGGGACAGAGAGAGTGACAAAGAAAGCAAGAGAGAGAGCAAGAGAGTGGGTGACGGGGGAGAAAGAGTGGCAAGAAAAGCAAGAAAGAAAGAGAGAAAGGGTGAGAAAGAGAGAGAGACAAAGAAAGAGAGAGGGAGGGAGAGAGACAAAGAAAGAAAGAGTGAGTGAGAGAGAGTGACAAGGAAAGCAAGAAAGAGGGAGAGAGAGAAAGAGGGGGGAGAAAGAGTGATAAAGAAAGAAAGCGATAGGGAGGGAGGGAAAGAGGGAGAGAGAGTGACAAGGAAAGCAAGAAAGAGAGAGAGCGAAAGAGCATGACAAAGGAAGAGAAAGAGGGAGAGAAAGAGGGAGAGAAAGAGCGATAAAAAAAGAGAGAAAGCGAGATCGAGGGACAGAAAGAGAGCGAGAGAAATGTGTGACAAAGAAAGAGAGAGCGAGAAAGACGGAAAAAAGAGAGAAATGTGTGAGAAGAGAGTGGGAGGTGGGGCAAAGAGAGCACGCGTGTTTGTGAACATGGAAGATTAGCAAAGAGGACAGTGAAAAATAAAATGAAATCACACGACAATTAAGTGCCATGTTGCAGAATATATTGGAAAAGCTGTTGAAGAAAAGGTGAAATGAAAAGTCGAGCTCATTATTGTTCTGTGGGGAACGGAGCTTAGACGTCGGCTTACGTTTATATGTGTCAAAACATAATAAAATAAAACGGCTGTTAAGAATTGTCTCTTTGTGATCATTGTTGCTTTTGCTTAATGGTCTATAAAAAGTACAGTAACCTGCTCGGCTAATAGCACCGTTTTTTTAACACTAGAAAGTCTTTTGCATTTCAAACCATAACGTAACACCGTCTTGTATCAGTCGAGCATAGTTTAAAGATTCACTGTGTAACCTTTCTGACAGAGCCTGCTTCTGATCAACAAAAACATAAGCCATAAATTAACTAAAGCGATAACGTCTTGATGGAGATAAACAGACCACGTGAAAAGTTACAAGGTTCTTCTTTGACGTGGGTTATTCATATTATTGCCCTCCTGATGCAACGATGTAGTTTTATAATCCTTTGGACCTGGTTTAGCCCTAGTTTAGTCCAGGAAAGTCTTGGTATTTCCCTGATTAGGCCTCAAGGTAATAAATAATCCATTCAAATATTTTCGTGCCGATGCTTGATGTGAAAACTTTGAGAAGCATTAAATACCGTATTTTCCGGGCTGTTAGGCGCTCTGGATTATAAGACGTCATTAAATGGTCTATTTTCAAACTTTTTTCACAATTAAACCGCACTGGACTTTAAAGGAAACACAACAGTTGGATGGGTCAGTGGGACTTTGTTTGTGGCGTTCACGGTGACTCTGGGCTTTGTTCAGTTGTGGCGTGTAGGGAGGGTGCTGTCTGGGACCGCTGGATTGTCGGCGTGTTCGCAGTGACTCCGTTGTTCAGTTGTGTCTAGAAGTGGCACATTGCGCTCGCTTTTTCAGTTCGTTCCTCTGTTCCGTTCCTCGTCCTCGTGGACTGATGAGTGTGGCTGTGGGTGTTTTTTGCGCGGTCGCAGTTTGCTCCGTGTGTGTTTGCGTGCGGTTTTGTAGTTTACTGAAGTCATGCTGGGACACCCGAGTGGATTCGTGTATGGGGTGCTCTGGATTGCGGGGTGCGTGGTCGTTTTTTGGCTTCAGATCACGTCTCATATTCTGGAAAATAAGGTAAAGCATATGGAAAGGGCAACAGTAGCTCAGTTGGCACAGCTTTTCTCCCCTGAATTGAACCATCATTGCTTGAACGGTCAGATCAAGCAGCCCAGAGGTTGCTGGTGTGATTCCAGCTCCCACAGATGAATGCTCTCGCTGTGTCCTTCGACACTTAATCCACCTCACCCCCAGTGTCTGCTATGTGTGCGTGAGTGGTTCCTCGATTTAAAACTTTAAGTACCTTGAAGGTGGAAAAGCGCTGTATGAAAGTGACTATTTAGTATTAGTCTGTATGTCTGTGATGTAACCAGGCTGGTGCTGCCTAGTGCCTCCGCTCAATTTAATTTCTCTCCAGCAACTAGGTCAGGAATCAGAATGCATTAGACGGTTTGCAAGAACCCTGGAAGTTGTAGACTGCGCACTGGCCAATCAGCAAAGAGCTGTGAAGCCATGACATCAAACTCAAGTGCCTGTCTGGGTCCGTTTTGTGGAACAGCACAACTATAGACCGTGTATATAAGCGGACATAGTTATCGCTCTAGCTGCCACGTGCCAAATAGGAAGTGCTCCAGGAGGCTCTTCCAGCTCCTTCCCTGGCTTCATTTGACTCACACTGGGATCTTGTCGCCCCTCTCTCTGTCACTGCGGCAGTGAGCTTCGTCATTTTGGTCTTAAAATGTTTGTATTAACCCACTCTACATGAGCCTGATTTTATTCTTTTTTCGCTATTTTGTCCTTCCAAAAAATCCTATTCATATCAGAGAGACTGGCTCCAGATTCGCTTCTGTAACAGCATCGCGAGCCTCATTTGAGCGACGCTGAACACTATGGGTGACGTCACACTCGCTTAGTCCACTTCTTTTATACAGTCTATGAGCACAACAGTAAACAAGGAGGTCGAGATGGATGTAGATGAAGACATACATTCTGTGTTGGCAACGATTCCCCAGATTGAGGATTTAAAGCCAAAACAAAGAGAATGTTTGGTGAATTTTATCAAGAGCAAAGACGTTATTGCCCTTCTTCCTACGAGATTTGGCACATAACATACATCATGACCAAATAGCAGTGATTGGTTAAACAAAAGAAGTACCCATCTACTGTTGAGCGAACGAATTCTAATGCTGCGAGGTCAGATAGGTACGAAAGCCGAGAGGGGTCACAACAAACGCAAACGCCGCAACAAATACAAATGCGACAACACAACAAAAAGCCACAACACACCAAAAAAAGCCATAACGGAAATGACCGCGGGACTCTATTTTCCGACGGACCGATCAAGTGGCAAGTGAACAGGAAGAACTACAATGTAAAAAGTAAAGGAACGGAGAAGTTGGAAACATAAGTAAAAGTAATTTATTGTTTTATCATTATTCGTTTCACGTTGTAGTTCTTCTTCTTCACTTGCCGCTTGATCGGTCCGTCGGAAAATAGAGTCCCGCGGTCACTTCCGCTGTGGCTTTTTGATGTGTTGTGGCATTTGCCTTGGTGTTGTGGCATTTGTATTTGTGTTGTGGCATTTGTATTTATTGCGGCTTTTGCATTAAAATAGAGTCCCGCGGTTATTTCCGTTGTCGCTTTTATTGGTGTGTCGTGGATTTTTTTGGTGCGTTATGGCTTTTTGTTGTGTTGTCGCATTTGTATTTGTTGCGGCGTTTACGTTTGTTGTGACCCCTCTCGGCTTCCGTAGACAGGCCTACCGTATCATCGAAAGTCTCACAATAATCACAATAATAAACCTGTAGTTCAATAAATAGTGACAGCTCTCATCCCTAGTGATATCGTGAAAATATCGTACCGCGGTCTGGATATCGTTACATCTCTGGTATCGTGTACGTGGCAAGTTGAGCCTGCTGTGTCGGTGTATGTAATGACTTTTGACATGACAGCGACAACCAGATTTGAAACAGCTCCCTTGTTGCGAACACTTAGAGCCATAAAGCCACATTATATCTTCTTCCACTCTCCCTCACACAAACATAGAAAAACACATTAACAGTCCCTTTGACATGTGGCTAAGTGGAGATAAGTGGAGTGAAGAGATACTAACAGTCCGTTAAAAAGCTAAAAGTCAATACAACTGCTACATGCTACACAATTCATATCTAATAAAGCCATCACGTGAGCAATATGTGGTCAAATTGAGCCCTGATTGAGCAGTTTATCTCACACAACAGCCCGTACAGAGACGCCATGCATTGATTTGTGCTTATTGTCACCATGGAGATTGTGTAAAAGGCAGAACTACAAAACTGGGTCAGGGAAAACAAATATACAAATTCAACAGTAATGAAAAAACAAGAAAATATAAGAAACTGATGTTGTAAGACGTTATCAATTGCCTGAAATGTTCCATAGTATAACTCTCAATCAGAGGTGTTTTTATTGGTCAAACATATCAAATTTAATTACCGTAAAATACCAAATAATAGCCGGGGCGTTTATTTGTTTCAATCACTTAACTGACCAGGCTTTTATTTGAGACCAGGTGGCAATTTGGGGCAGGCGATTAATTCCTTCCTCACAAATCTGGGAAAATATGGTATTCAAATGTTTTTTTTTTAGCCAGTAGGACTATAATTTACAGTTTTTACGGCACACCTTCGAAGAGAGGAGGCGTCGCCGTTATACGATGGCCTGGCGACTACTTTGCCGACCTTGTGGGCACGATTTCTGCCTTTCCTCGCCCCTTTGCCACAACTTTCCTCTTTCGCCATGACATTGCTGGCTTCCTCCGAATTGCCAAACTGAAGTAATATTACCAAAACTCCTAAAAGCTGCTTCCATTTCCAGTTTGAAATGTTACAACAAAATATCTACGGAATGGGGAGTTTCTCCATATTTGAAAGTGACTCCTGAATTAAAGAAAGTAATTAAAACCTTCCCACAACATGCAGAAATTTCTTTAGCAAGTTGCAGTTGGGGAGCAGACAGAGTGAGACCGTTAGAGACAGTTTTATTTATTTTGAACTGGCGGTTATTTATCATAATATACACTTGCACCCGGCGTTTAAAGGGGACCCTGCAGTTAATTGAAATCTGGCTATTATTTGGTATTTTACGGTATGAGTGAGATCACTTCTTCCACAGATCTGACTTTAAACTTGGTCTTGAGTCATCACTTTCTTGGAGATAGATAAGTTGAAACACATTAGCCAGGCGGGCGCCTCCTAGTGGCTCCGCTCAATTTCATTTCTTTCCAGCGACTAGGTCAGGAATCGGAATACACTAAAAGGTTTTCAAGAACCCCAGAAGTTGTAGCCGACAATTACTTGGACACCACTGAGTGTTCGGGCGCATTACATACGTTTCGAACAAATATAAGTGATTGATTAAATAAAAAACATACCCGCCTACTGTTCAGCGAACGAATCCTAATACAGCAAAGTCAGACAGTTTCCACAGAGTGAAACCGGCTGATTAATCAGTCTAGAAAGCCATACTGTGGAACATTATTAAACGCAAAGTGAAGATAAAGTGGAGACACCATGGAGACAAGCATGTGCACGACACTCAACCAGAAAAGTTACATCATGCACCTTTACATTTGCCTGGTAAATCCAACATACTCCAGACTAATTCCACCTCAGATTAAAAGTGATTTGCAATGTTTTATTAAATTTAATCTGTTTTCATTTTTCATTATTCTCACACAAACAGACTGTGCTTCTCTGATTGGCTACTCCATCTGTCAATCACGCCCATCTGAACTCAATACGTCTTTGTTTAGTACAGAAAAAGTGCGTATTATCTGCTTAGAAGTGAACCATTTTTGCATTCACTTCTCCCAAAAGCACGTAGGTTTATAGATTTTATAATAAAACACCAAATCGTATTGACAACATTTAAGTAAACGCATTTTCAAGATCAACACTGAATCACCCGGCAAATAATAAATACAGCTATCAATACTGAAAAACGTGTGCGCCATTGTGCTCTATACAACATGAGACCGCGAAAAAATAATGAAAAACATATGCATACAACAACGTCAAGGAAACAACGTACCTGAAAAGCTCTTACATAAATAAATAAACGGTATTGCGCTGGATTCAAGGTTTGCATTTTTCCTACCTGTTGAGCTGTTTCTCGTGTTCACAAAAGCCAATAGCAACTGGCTCCATTTGACCATGAGAAAAATAACTAGAGTATATCGAGTGCATAACAATGGGGAACTTTATTGTAATTCAAAGCAGGGACAAAAGTAGCAGGTACTTTAAATGAACTACCTTCTAACTGCATAATAACAAGCGCATAAGGTAACCAATGCCCATTATGTATTCAGGTCCTATATAACACAAAATGGACTCTTGTGAGCTTTAAAGGTGCATTGTGTAACCTCACAGTCAGAATGTCTGTTTTTCTAGGTATTTTTGAGCTTTTGAGCTAAAACCACCTGTAATTGCAAAAATGTAAGGTCAATTTATTTTCGTCGTCAGACTGTGGAACATTCTAAGCCAGGTGTCGCCAACCTTTTGCGTCTGGTGAGCTACTTTTACTAAACGAAAATGCCAGAGAGCTGCTATTTTTAGCGGTCACAAGAAATTTTGTAGAGTAAGAGCCTTAGATGTGATAGAGTTACCTCCAAACTATTATCTATTTATTAGTATACAAAGTTAGGCATCAAAATGAAACATGTGCAATGGTAAAAGGAATGTAATCAATCAAATTTTACTTATTCAGTCCAATACGTGTAATTCAGAAATTCTTTGGTGAGTTCTTTGGAAGGAGGTGAGAAGCTACTATAGGTTGGAGACTCCTGTTCTAAGCAGAGAAATGATCGGTCCATGGAAACAAAAAGGTGTTGGACCCTCGATCGAAAAGTTACACAGTGCACCTTTAAGAAATGTTAAAATGTTGTTACCTCCTCAAAAACAAACCTGGAGTTGTAAAATAACGATACTGGAGTGCTGCACTGGACCAAAACTTACGCATACAGGTGCTCATCTGACCAAAAGGCTTGAATTCTTTTTGAGTAGATAAAAGGATGGCAGAAGCACTCTGATTTGCGGTGTATTTATTAATTGTCATGCCAATGCGTTTTGACTACTTAGGTTACGTTCAGACTGCAGCGTGAAGTGACCCAAATCTGATTTTTTGGCCCCTATGTGACCTGTATCTAATCTTTTAATGACGGTCTGAACGACACAGATCTGATTTTTTCAAATGCGACCCAGGACACTTGGATATGTGGTTCTGAAACCGATACATATCCGATCTTTTGACATGCGACTGCCAAAGCGCATTCATCCGACCTACACGTCATCAACAAGCCACAAATGTCACTATTTTGCACTGAAGTAGGCGAAAATTGTTAATGAACTCCGTGTCACTGAAGCGAAGCACATCGCCACTCACCACTCTCGGCTACATCTCTGCATCCACACGTTCCTTTCAATGGACGTCTCACAAAATGCCACGGCCAAAAACCTCGTCCTTCTCCTTCTCTATCTCCTTAAAACAAGTAAGTTGTTCAAGTTCTGGCTCCAGTACGAGAGGAACTTTAAAATCTCCAATGCTCAATGCTCGCGTCCATGTTTGGACAACTTCCGTAAACACAGAGCACGCTCACTGCAGTTGACGTCATCGTGTCCTCCAGTGCACATGCGGGACACTTTCGGGCCGTTTAACATTCACACAGGGGATCACATACAAGTCGCATTTAATTGGAAATGTGAACGACCTCGCAGAAACATCGGATTTCACGAAAAAAAATCAGAATTGAGCGTTAAGCCCTGCAGTCTGAACGTAGCCTTAGTCTTCATCAGGGCTGATGGAGTGAGCAGCAGGTGTAACCATTTATAGAAGCCATGACCCCAAACACGTGATAATTAAAAACAAAGTATCCAAAAACGCTTACATGTTGAATCCGAGTATACTGACAACATACCATTCATAACACAACAGAACACAACACAACACAGCACTGTTCTGTAAAGGTTGGAGTATAGTCAACGATACATATATCCCTTAGGTTACACAGCACACTTCAAGAATTGTTTTCAGTCAGCATTATCACAAATAGAAAGCACCAGAAATGTTGTAAGAAAAGTTATTAAAACCTGGAGTTGTGTTTTGTTTCATTCACACATGTCTGAGTAATATCAATGAAACAGGGTCTTACCTTTACGTAGAGTGGTTCAAATTAAGCAGCACCCAAGGGAGAAAAGAAAGAGAGAAACAAGATTAGAAAAATACTTTGTGGCAAATGAACAAACTGTAAACTCATTTGTTTCTTAAAACTAATCCGACCATTTTGCATATTACTTCAAGGTCCGATATTACTGTTGCACTGCTGTTATCCCCTCGAAAACAAACCTGAAGTTGTGTTTTGTTTCATTCACTCAAGTTGGAGAAACGCTTTATTATTAGTCTGTCTGCATCTCCAAAGCTCAAAATGCTCTGTTCCACCTTGTGATGTCATGTAGTGGTATTTTTCAAGTTAACAGTTGCCTTTTATCTTTTGTTTAGTAGAGACTGGCATGGCTGAAATCATTAAAATGATTCTAGTGAACACCTATGGAGTTTAAAAACACAGCGGAGCACTTCCTGTATTACCACATGACATCAAAAAGCAGAACACTGTTTTCAGTTCAGTTTTTCAGCCTAAATATGCAGGATTTGTGTGTTAAAAACGTGTGTACTGGCCCTTTAAATACTCAAACATCTTTAAGCCCACACTCAACAAAACAAGAATTATTACCAATAAATATCTCACTCCACAAACTTAAAACAAGTATAAGCATAATATATATAACATTTTTTACCAAGTATCCATTTTCTACCTTCAGTTTATTTTATTTTTAAATCGCACCGTTAAATAAAACACCACCATTTTGTCAATCTCAAGGTCATTTTTGAAGCGCAGTTGGATAAAAGCCAGAGATAAATACTATTGCAGTATATAGACCACAATAAAATGCTTTATAATGAGTCAATATTCCCATAATTCTCTGGTAGCTGTTTTGCTGCGGGTGCAAAGTTGGGTCCATGTTCGGAGCCCAGCAGGCAGGGGCCCGTATAAATACTTTATAGGCTCCCTTGTTATGAGGCACAGCTCCTCCCCACTAAACTGCAGCTTTTGTCCACATAGATTTGTGTCCTCATTGTTCTAATATACACGAATGCACCAAGTAACTTTGCAATGGGCTGCTGGAGTGCCTGTTGTTGTGCGGTGTGCATCTGTCATAAGGACCTATACCATGTTTTTTTACCGTGAAAAAGAGTGAAAAAGTGAAAAAAAAGTGAAAAAAAAAACATTGAATTTATTTTAAGATATTGGCAGGGGTCAAAACTAACTCCTTACTTACATTCCTGACCTTCCAAACACTTCCAGTTAAGACTATATCAATAATAATAATAATATATTTCAACTTTTGCAAGCAACATTGAATTACATTAACTAAATAACGATGTGTGTGATGCTAACCAGAGGCACTACTCTGTCTATAAAGACTTTATTCTGAGCTTTACTTTAATGCCCGTATCGATCACAGAATACTGAAAACGTGTTGTCTAAAGTTCATTTGGGATTTTTTTCCTCAAATTTCAAAAATTTTTGGTAGTTAATCGCTAATGTGTGCATTGTGTTTTAGGGGGATTGCCACTAGCATGTTACCATTGCCCGGAAGTTCCACAGTATGGCATTAAACATAACCAAGTACGCCTACTTATTGCATTTATTGTATTTTTTGGATTATAAAGTGCACCGGATTATAAGGCACAATATCAATAATGTTGAATTCTCTCGTCTATTTTCATACATACGATGCCCCGGATTATAAGACGCATTAAGCAAAACAAACGGACGACACTTGAGACTGATCCTTAGCCCAGATCGTGGCGTAACTCACCCGGCATTTTGTTGTGTATTATGAATGTGAATGTAGGTGGATTATTTAAGTTTGTTTTTTTATTTCCTACGAGGACTCAAATATACATGGAGTAATAATGTGTTTAATGCAGCTTTGCGCACATTTGTTTATGTTTTACAGAAACAAAACTTAAAACCACACGACTCATTTGTATAAACTATAAGATCTGAAAAAAACAGCTCGCTCCTTGTGCGCTGATACGGTTAAGCTTCTGTTGGACACGACTAAATGGAATATGTGTGTTGTTTCTGTGACAGAGGATGTTTTGCTGATATCATGTTTCAGATGGTTCATGTGAAACTTTTCAGAGATTATATTACTCCGCAAGGTTCCTGACTCCAGTAGCCGTAATGCTCCGACAATCCATCAAGCGGTGTGACTTCATAGCTTACCAAAGTTGAACTAAAACATTCTGACAGATTTCTGAGCGCCGTGTACCACATAAAATCGGTTTGAGGTCAGTAAACACAACCAAAATTAATACATAAAAATGTGCACCAGATTATAAGGCACACTGTTGATTTTTGAGAAAATTATAGGATTTTAAGTGCACCTTATTGTCAGAAAAATACAGTAATTCATTACATTTCTTAAAATTTACTTTTTTTTTGTTCAATGCTAAAAAATAGCTTGAAAAATGTCACCTCCTTGTCTTTATGGAGGTAGACAAATGTAATGTATTCCATACTTTGGAAAATTCCAGATAAAGCAATAACATCCCAATGTAGACCTTCAACATAACATAATCTATTTAACAAATCAGACACCAAACCACAAATATCCAAGGCTCAAAAATGTTGAAAAGGTAGGGCCGGCTAGGGTTAAAACAAAATATTAAATCCTTGGAGTGGGGAAAAAGCCCTCACAATAATGAAACCCCCGAACAGACAATGTGCGGCTAATTAATTTGTTTAATTGTCAAAAATAAAACAAATAAAGAAACACAAAAAGCCAGTGTGACCAGTGAGCTGAAATGTGATTGTTAGGCCCTATTCGTCATCCTGTGTTGAGTCTATCAGGGGAGAGGGAACTTGTTGACCTTGCATCTCCCGCGGAACAATGAGCGAGTGCACCGCTGTATGCTAAACAATGTGGAGGCGGACGCTGCTGTGGACTATATGAACCTGGCTGTGCATAATCAGCACAAGCTGCAAGACACACACTCACTACTGTGGGAGGGGAGGAGGGGGAAGGGGAGAGAGGAGGAGAGGAGGGGAAGAGAGAGGAGAGAGGAGAGGAGAGAGTGATTAATTCTGCGCCTGTGGTTTGGGGAAAACAGTAACAGCTCGAAACTGAATAAACTTTTGGGGATCGCAAAGGGGATTTTGGTGTCATCAGATTTGCTCATGGAAGAACTCAAAAAGGCCAAACCACTCCAGAACAGACTACCTGATAGTTACTTTATAATAAGGCTGTGCAGTTAATTACGATTTCGATTTGTGTGTCAAACGAACTCCAAACTCATATAATCGAGTTGAAACAATTTGAGCTTGACAAAGTTTATTTTGGGATATTTTTTATATAAATAACTATAGAGATATCGTGATATCGTATCGTCAAAAATCTCACAATAATATCATGGGCTGTCACAGTATCTTTGCTTAAATGCGTGGTTTTATAGTAGTAACAGCTTATAAACATAGAGAACTACATATCCCATGATTCATTTCAGTGCAAACAACATGAAGAAATATGTTTTTGACTTGAATTCTTGGGGATTATGATGGAGATAATTCACACCAAAATCTTGTCAAGGTATTTTAAAAGCAAAAAAGTGTTCTATCTACAATTATATGATCTTCTTCAAAATATCGCAATATATCGTACCGTGAGATGCATATCGTGATAATATTGTAGTGTGAGATTTGGATATCGTTACATTCCTAGAATATGACAGTAAATATTATACCAAATGACTGGTCAAAGCATTTTAAAATGTCAGTCTTGTTATTATGCATAATATCATGAGCTTTCCCACGATATCACAATAAATATCATACCGTGACGATATCGTATCGTGAGACTTGGATATCGTTACACCCCTACTGGATATATAGTTCATTTTGGATACATTTATGCTTTTCTATGCCTTATTTCATGTTCAAAGTGTATTTTGTTCATTTTATGTTTTATACATCGCAAAACTGCTCTAAGGTTCAGATTTGTAGCCTATATTTATTTTCAATTTGATATGTTGTTTATGATGTTTATTTATTTGATAGTAGCATCAATTATCAATAACAATTTCTTTTTTTTTTTGGGGAGAAATCCTGAATAAATGCATTGTGTAGCTAAAAAAAATAATGAATAATTGTGATTTCCATATTGCCCAAAATAATTGTGATAATGATTTTTTCAAAAATCGAGCAACCCTACTTAATAGAAATGTAGACACTTTTATAAGCAATAGTCATGCTGTGTTAGGACTGAAGACTGCAGGTTTTCTGTATTATTTAAAAAGGGCTAAAGGATAGGATAGTATTTTTCCAAAACAATTCCAGTTATATTCAGCTTCAACTTTACGTACATCAATATTGTAACTTTTTTTTCTTCAGGAGTTAGTACATAAACCAAACCTCTGATTTTCTTAGGGCTACCTTCAGGTCAGGTGTTGAAGCTGGTTGCCCAGTAACTGGAAAGCTCATGGTTGTATCCCTGCTTTGCCCTTTGTTTACTCACATTTTACTCTGAATCTGCAGCTCTGTATTTGAAAATTTGATTGTTTTGTGGAGACCAGAGAAGTCACTGGTGCCATATTATTTTTGTATAAAGTGTGTAGTTTCTTGGAACACATCGTAATACACTTGGGAGACCGCGTTGGGATTGTTGTGTCCTTAGGCAAGACACTTCACCCACCTTACCTGTAGTATGAGTGTGCTGAGTGAATGAGTGGGGGTGTTCAATATTAACTTCACTGTGTATGGAATAAATGAATAATACAATGTACTGTAAAACACTTTGAGTGTCTTGAAATCTAAATCCACTGAAATTCTATTGATACTTTGCTTTGACTTCACGCTGGGGGAGTTCTACATGTATCTCCAGGGTGCAATGTTCAGAAGTTACCATGGAGACACAATGCACAGATTAGCAATCACTGTCAAATACATTTTAAGATCGTCTGAAAACTCAAGAAAAAATACCAAATGGATTTAAGCGACACATTTTCAGGAGCCTGTGATCAGTACGCAAGGACATATGTTTGCATAGGGACGACGGGGACATGTCACGACCAAGATTTGCCATTTTATTTTAATAAACAAACATATACATTTATTCCAATATTTTTTCCAAACTCAATATTATCAACAGAACACGTTTTAGATCACATTTAATTTTTTAGACGTTCTGAGATGTATTCAGTGATATGACGACAGGGTTAGAACTATTTCATTGCAGTGATGTCAATTAGTAGTAGTCAGTCTGGCGCCACCTAGTGCCTCCACTCAATTTCATTTCTCTCCAGCGACTAGGTCAGGAATCAGAATACACTAGACCAGGAGTGGGCAAACTTTCTTACTCGTGGGCCACAAAGGGTTCTAAAATTTGACGGAAGGGCCGGACCAGAAGCAGATGGATGGAGTTTTTTGGTAATCCACCTCATAAGAGTAAAGAAATAACATGGGATATGCAGAAAACATCCCAAGTTATTGAAATATCCCATAATTGAATATCATTACAAAGCATTACAATAAAATATCTGTCTTGCAAGTCCCACAGTATTTACTATTTATTGAAAACACTGAAAATTATCATTATTATTATTATTATCATTATTTAAATTCTGCGGGCCGGATTAAAAAGATTGAAGGGCCGCATATGGACCCCGGGCCGTAGTTTGCCCACCCCTGCACAAGACGGTTTGCAAGAACCCCGGAAGTGTGAGTTTGAGCACCAGCCAATCAGCGAAGAGACATACATTCTGTGTCATCAACGATTCCCGAGATCAAGGATTTAAAGCCGGAACAAAGAGAATGATTGGTGAATTTTATCAAGGGGAAAGACGTTATTGTCCTTCTTCCTACAGGATTTGGGAAAAGCTTAATATACCAGTTAACCCCGTTAGCGGCGCATTACATACGTCACGAACCAAATAGCAGGATTGGTTAAATAAAAAAAGCACCCGCCTACCGTCGAGCGAACGAATCCTAATGCTGTGAGTTCAGAAGGTTTCCATGAAGTGAAACCGTCTGATGAATCAGGCTAAATTAGTGGTGCGAGGAGGCTAAACTGGGGAAGCGGCAGGACAGGGCCAGCACCCGAAGATGGCGGCTTGAGCAGGCGTGAGTGAAGACGCTGCTCCAAACTTTCCAAAATGAACTTACTTGGCTTCATCTTCAGTTAAACTTGTCTTATAATCAGTCGACGCGGAAAAAGAGCGACTATCACCACAAGTGCACCTCTCAAACAGAGCCCTACTCGTGCACTGTCAGCAGCCAGACTCTACTGACAATATTCCATGGAAAAATGTACGGACATGACCTCACAAATATCTCATCACCAACCAGCAAAGGGAAATCTGCTACAAACCTCTACATCACTGCAACCTGCAAGAAAGTACAAGTAACCTATCTGTTTCACGAGAGTTGGAAGGGGCGGCGTTTAGTTGTTTGATTTTCGACAAAAAAGGCAAGAGTGACTAAAAAAGCGCTTCCTAATGCCAGAGTTAGACTGTGCTTTTATACGTGAGAGACTTGTCAGCTCGCCTTTTTGCAATTCCAGTTAAATCAGCTCATTCTGATCAGATTCTGGCGAAATAAAAGCTCAGATTTAAGTCTAAAACAAAGCCTAAAACAGAGCAGGGCCTCTCGTTAGCACACCCCCGGGGAATATTGACAAAATCAGCTGCAGAGAATCAATACAACAATAGTCTAACTTGGAAAACACCAGAATCTGCACAGATCCAAGTCGCTTTGTAACACCCGACCCTTGCGCTTGTTTTGCTTGAATAAATAGTCCTTTTCCATGCATGTTAAAACCCCACATCTCTGGTAGCGGTGAGTCATGTCTCTTACATCCCCTTTTCTCAAACACGCATCCTCTTTTTGATACAGCTGTTTACCCACATGGCTGTCTGAATCTCTATTGCTTCGTCTGATCCTACACTGAAATAGGAGCAGGTGTCTTGGCTGCGATTGTCTCTTTCTTTCTCTCTCTCTACCCCTAATGCTTGGCTCTATATTTATGAAGGCTCTAAATACGGCAATAAAAAGGCATATAGGCTTGAAAACGGTTTATAGATCCCCAGTGGTTGCATTTCAATGTTTTTTTTTTTATTGCAGATACACAAATGATGTGTGAGCTCGAAGGCAATTATAGAAAGATGGGGGCCTGCTGCTTGTCTGGTGGAGAGATGAAGAGAATGGCAGACACACACACGCTCAAAACACACACACACACGTAACACATACACACAGCTGACAAAGACCCAGCTGCTGTTAAGGCCATTACAGTCGCTGAGTCTCGCCTGTGGGTAAACGGTCTTGAGTCGCCGTCCGAAAGGGCTCTGTCCGCCGAGCTTACTGTCGCGCTCTGGCACTTCTGAAAAATGCAGCAGCGGGCACATCCAATTACTTACATTGTTAAGGTCAAAGGTCACGGCAGGGTGAAGTTTGTAATCTCGGAAAGTTAAACAAATATACAAGTTTGTTGTGGTTAAACTCAAGCTGAACGATATATATTGCATTTAGAGATATTTAGATTTTATTTGGGGTGGTTCAGGCTCAAAGTTGGTGTTTTTATCTAGAGACAGACTGACACATCGTTTGGTCGATATATTGGGCCGGTATTTGCACTTTTTAGAGCATCAGCTGTCTTTTGTTTTGGACGACCTGCTACGTGTAATGAGGGAAGTAACAATATCCAAATCTCACGGCACGATATTTATTGTGACCTTTTGGAAGAGGCTGATATAATTGTAGATGGGACTCTTTTTTTGCTTTTAAAATACCTTGACAAGATTTTGGTGTGAATTATTTCTGTCATAATCCCAAGAATTCAAGTAAAAAACATATTTCTTCATGTTGTCTGCACTGAAATGAATCATGGGATATGTAGTTCTCTATGTTTATAAGCTGTTGCGACTAGAAAACCATGTATTTAAGCAAAAGAACTTGTGATTGTAAGACTTTTGAAGATACGATATCACAATATTTCGGTTATTGTTACATCCCATATGTGTAATGCTTATTTTGAACATTTTATTTCAGACAGATAACTCTCTTGTAGGTTTGTAGTAAAAGAGGGCTGTGGGTGAGTTAGAATCACCTTTAAATCCAAAACTACCTGAAGTATCGGCGAAAAAATATCAACAGCGCTTACAGCCACTGATTTCTCAGAATTCTAAACTATCAGTATTGGCATCGACCATGATAAAACCCATGTCGGTCTATCTTTAGTTCTTCCTATCAATGTTGGGTCAGTGTACATTTTTTTAAATTTTCTCTAACTAACCACTAACTAGATGTTCAAAAGATGATGAAGTGCAATAATATAGTCATTGTTATCTAAGGCTGGGTATCATTGAGAAGTTGCCGATACGATACATACCTGGATACTGTGCGCTTTTAGTTTGATACGATATATTTCAAATCGATTCCATACAATTCAATAAAAATAAAGGCTAAATCATCGCTGTGATAGTAAAAGTCTTCGTTAAAACACTTATTGTGCAAATTCATTTGAAACACAAACATTTTAATACTCAAAACAGTGAAAATATCAAATGTGTCGCATAAACAAGTTTCCTTCCTCTAAACAAACAACAAAACTGTAGCTCTGTAACTAAATAATTTATAAAAAAAAAAAAAAAAAAAAACTCTTGGCAATACATCAATACAGCAGCCCACGTTATCGATACTGTATCAGCACACTAAACGATACGATATTTTGATATTTTTGCACTTCCCAATTGTTATCACCTGCTTAGCTATAGGGAATGAGGTAACAACAAACCAAGATGTTTAAGTAAAATATTAACAAAATGTGTTCCAAATTTGGGTCATTATTTACAACTAATAAAAAATAACAATGAGCAACAAAATAGGTCAATAAGACAAAAATATGAAACAATTCAAACCTTTGTTCTCAATTCGATTAAAGAGTCTGGGTTAGCAAAGTTCTCTTCTTTTCGTTCACTCCACACTCGATGGTGGCAAGTTACTTCTGTAGCCACATCTGCCCTGGGGTAGACTGACAAAAGTGAGACTAACTGTTTGCACCGTCAGCTCCTCCAATTACTATCACACCCCAGACATAATAGACGATGTAGGTGATGTGTCTCGCCTAAGAAAACCACAACAAAACTTCGTCGAAACTGGGATCAATCCTCAGACTTTCGGTTGCTGTAATTGTACAGATATAACTTCTGTGGTTACCTAAAAATACACAAAAAAGTCTGATGAAAACCAAACAACTCTCAGTATCCTTCATTTATTGCAAGAGAAATGGAACATAATAATCTGTCCTGAATACATCCTGTACAACTCTTTCATTTCAGCCTTGTTTTGACTGTGAACACCTGGAGGACTAAGGCTCTTGACACACATTGTACATTTTGAGCTTTGTATTCAGAAACACAAAAGCGATTTCTCCACCAGGCATTGAAAATCCCTACCAAAGCTGACAAGACGCGCAATCATGTGCAATAAGACATGTCAAATACGTCATCATTAGCTCCACTACATTAAGTATCCACATACCTAAAACAAAAGCCTCGAGACATGGCTGGATGCAGGCGAAAAGTCAAAAGACGGATTGGGTAAATGAGTTGGCGAACACCACTTTTGTACAGTTCCTAATCAAATTCCTCACAGTCTTGCGTGTTCATGTGATCATTTTTTCTTCGCTATGCAACGAGATAAGACGGGGTTACCTTCAAGTCAGGTCTTGAAGCGGTCTGCAAAGCTCGTGGTTGTATCCCTGCTGGCTGTATCCATTTCACTCTGTGTCTGCAGTACTATATTTGAGACTTTGATTGTTTTGTGGAGTTCACAGAAGTCACTCGTACCATTTTATTTTTGTCTAAAGTTTCTTGGACCACATCATCACATACTTGGGAGACCCTACAAAGGCAAAAGACCTAAACTCGCCAGAGTGTGAAACTGAGAAAAATGACTTCAAAGTTTCTGTTTTGTCCAGACAAAAGTATAATAGACAGGGCTCCAAAAGTTTGACTAGTTTCTATAATGAAGAAATATTTGTATGCGAAAAATATTGAGCTCAAAAATTCACCCTTATTTGTCAGTTCCTGTACTCTGCCTTTGAATCATGAGACAAAAATAAGGAGTCGTGCAAAGACAAAAGACAAAAGGCAGAAACTGACATCATTATTTGCTTGATTTTTCCCAGACTTCAATCCATTATAAGAACATCTCACCAAGGTCGAGTCATCATGGAGTTTGTCTGAAATTCTATGGAAGAGCTTTGGATTTCCTGTTTAGTGCTGATCAGGATCGTTTGGCAACACTTACACAGTGAAACAGTTTGACACAAGTGACTTTGCAGCATATTGTGTACAGTATGAATAAATACACAAAATACTTTCACACTAAAGATCATTTAAGTATAACTGAATACAAATGTATATTTATTTAATGTGTTAAAACCCTGAGCCAACAAAAAGGAGGCAAGAGGTTGAGATTTTAAAATAAAATATATTTATGAACAAAATCACAAACAAAAAATTCACAGTTTCTGCCTTTTTTCTTTGCACGACTCCTTATTTTTGGCTCATGATACAAAAGCAGAGTACACACAAATAAGGGTCAAAGGTCAATTTTGAGCTCAGTATTTTTCAAGATATTTATTCACATGATAAAGGAGCTCTCAAATACAAACAAAATGACATGAACTCATTTTGGACCAAACATGTTTGCGTTACGGTGTTCTGCCTTTGTAGGGCAGTGTAGGGTGACCAGATTTTCAATAGCAAAAACTGAGACACCCCAGGTTTGTGATGGCTGGTAATAATAAAATTGTGAAACGTATGCACTTGCTCCATTCATGACTTATTTACGACTACCATGTGAGTCAGTATAGTCACATTTTTTTGTGTGTTTTGGTCATTTTAGGCATGATTTTCTTTAATTTACTTAAACAAATGTCAGTTTATGCCTTTCTTTACTGTTGGCAGGGATCAAATTGGTCAAAAATAGGGACACCTGGGACATTTCTTGTGTAAAATTGGGACAAATCACTGGTTTTGGATAAATCTGCTGAGACAGGGGACACAGGGCTCAAAACTGGGACTGTCCTGGGAAAATATGGACGTCTGGACCAGCCTACACTGACACCATTTTAATTTTGTATTAAGTGTCATATACTTCCCTGGGAACAGGAGCAGCAGTGGCACTACTGCTTTTATGTCCTTGGGCAAGACACTTCACCCACCTCACCTATAGTATGAATTAGGGATGTAGCAATAACTGAAATATCGTGATATCGTATCAAAAGTCAAAAGTCTCAAAAATTGTAAAAAATGGTAAATAAGTGACTCAACACTGATTGGAGGAACTAGAGATGGACAGATATTTTTTCACTGATACTTCAGGCAGTTTTGGATTGTTTTCCCCAAATTATGCCATTTAAAGGTGCTTCTAACTCACCCACAGCCCTGTTTTATGACAAACCTACAAGAGAGCAGTGTAGTCATGTTTTGTGCTGTTATCTGTTTGAAATAAAATATTCAAAATAAGCATTACACGCAGGGATGTAGCAATAACTGAAATATCGTGATATTGTATCGTCAAAAGTCTCACAATAATATCGTGGACTGTCACAATATATCGAATTACAAGTTCCTTTGCTTAAATGCATGGTTTTATAGTAGCAACAGCTTATAAACATTGGAAACTCCATATCCCATTATTCATTTCAGTGCAAACAACATGAAGAAATATGTTTTTTACTTGAATTCTTGGGATTATGATGGAGATAATGAAATTCAAAATCTTAAAAGCAAAAAAGTGTCCTATTTACAATGATATCAGCCTCTTCAAAATATCATGATAAATATCGTACTGTGAGATTTGGATATCGTTACATCCCCAGTATGAATGTTGTTGCTTGCTTCCATCAGTCTACCCCAGGGCAGCTGTGACTACAATATTATCTTCACTGTGTATGGAATAAATGTAAAACACACAAAAAAGGTTTCTTGAAATCCAAATCCAATGCAATTCTATTTTCCCTATTGATACTTTGCAGTTCTACATGAATCTCTATGGTGGGATGTTCAGAAGTTTCCATGGAGACACAAATAAGTTTCAAGCTGGTCTGAAAACCCAAGAAAAACTGGAAAATGGATTTAAACAACGCATTTCAAAAGCCTCAAGACATGGCTGGGTGCAAGCGGTCAAAAAACAGATTGGGTAAATGAGTTGGCAAACACTACTTCTGTACAATCCAACTTCCTCACTGTCTTGCGTGTTCACATAGTAATTCTTTCTTCGCGATGTAATGAGACGAGACTTGCGCGAACCCTGTGCAAACTTGAACTCCTAAATCCAAACAAAAGGGTCCAGATTAGCCGCGTGGGCAGATAAGAGAATCCTGGGGCATGCCTTTATGTACAATAGCTTAGCGCCCGCGGTGACTTTGACGCGAGCGCTGTTTCGAATGTTATTATAATCCGTCATTCAGAAAGTCAAATAGGCAGTAGATCAGTGTAAAGGCATGGGAAGGTTGCATGCATTATCCCAATGAAGTGCAAGAACATACATGCTAGTGATGAGTCAGGCAAAGCAAACAAGCATGACTATCAATCAATGGGGGCAATACACAACTCCGGCTCAGTCCATAAAGTAGGGCTCATATGACGCGTCCGTAAATTCACCTTTGGATAATGTAGGATGCGGAAAATAAAACAGGGAAAAGTACTTGAGTGAAAGTCCTGCCACTGTTATGATAATATTAAAAGGGGGAGGAGGTGGCAAGTCACCTGCATCATTCCACGGGCTTAGAAAGTTAAACTTATATTGTGGAACAGAGAAGTTTTATGCCATACTGTATATATATATATATAAATATATATATATATATATATATATATATATATATATATATATATATATATATATATATATATATATTTTTCGGACTTTTTTTGCACTGGATTTTAAGGCACAATATCAATAATGATGAATTCTCTTGTCTATTTTCATACAGAAGGTGCACCGGATTATAAGACACATTAAGCGAAACAAATGGACGACACTTGAGACTGATCCTTAAGCCCAGACCATCCACGATATCCATGATCCATTGGCAGATCGTGGTGTAATTCGTCCGCCCTTGCCTCCCTGTCTTGGTGAATGTGGATTATGAACGTGAATGTGGGTGGATCATTTAAGTTAGTTTTTTTTTATTTCCTACGAGCAGGACTCAAATATACATTGAGTAATAATGTGTTTAAAGCAGCTTTGTGCAACTTTTTTTTACGTTTTACAGAAACAAAACTTAAACCCACATGGCTCATTTGCATAAACTATAAGTGCTGAAAAAACAGCTCGCTCCTTGTGCGCTGATATGGGCAGCTTCCGTTGGACTTACCCCGCAACGCTCCTGACTACAGTAGCCATAATGCTCCAACAATCCATCAAGCGGTGCAGCTTCGTAGTTTACCAAAGTCGTACTAAAACATGTTGACAGATTTTTGTCATGTACCACATAAAATTGGTTCGAGGTCAATAAGTACAACCAGAATACGGCGCACTGGATTATAAGGCGCACTGTCGATTTTTGAGAAAATTTAAGGCTTTTCAGTGCACCTTATAGTCCCAAAGACTTAATGTACAACAGAAACACAATCAAAATGGGGGAAAAAAGACTATTTTCCAGCTAAAAAGTTACACACTGTGGCTTTAAGCAGCTGGATTACTTGCAAATATTCACCTGTCCCCATGTTTTTACTTGAAATATTCATAAAGACGACATGAATAAAATGAAGAAATGTTTATTGCAGGTTCAAGGGGAAATAACTTACTTTTGCTATGATAAAAGTTCAAAGACGACCTTGGCTTCAAAAGTAGAACCATAAACCAGAACGACGGAACAAATACCATACTGCATACGTGGTACTTATACTTTGACTAATGCTACTCCTATTCAATTCAGTTTGCGTTTGTAGTACACTAAAGTAGTCGCCTCACGTGGTATCACAAATTTGTTCATTTAAAGGGCCCATATTTCCAACAAACCCTTCATTTTATTTAAGAAAAAGATAAAAATGTTATGCACAAAGAAACTGCACAAAGAAATCGCCTTTTCTTTCCAATGTAGACTACTCAATGAACCCGAGTACAGACTGCATATTTTACTTTCCAGCTCATTCATACGCAGGATATCCCAGAGTCAAAGTTCTAAGTCTGTATTTTAAGAGGAAATGACATTAGCGTTAGTGTATATCTAGGACATAAAGTGAAATGAGCTGATTGTATGATGTAATATATTGCTCTATAGTCAGTGTGGTTTTAGAGTGGGAAATTGCCTGTTGAAATATTTGGAAAGAGCGTCGCCATATGTGAAAGCAGAGTGAAAAGAGGACACGTTCAGACAAAGAGAAAGAGAAAAAGTTCATTCGTTTTAAAAAGCGACCTTAAAGCTGGTTAAGGATAATTTAAAGATCCTACATTACACAAAATTGACTCTTGTGAACGTGATGATATAATGTTGTTGCCTCCTCAAAAACACACCTGAAATTGTGTTTTGTTTCATTTTCATTTTTGAGTCATCCTTTATTTTTTGTCTCCAAAGCTCAAAATGCTCCGTTCCGCTTTGTGATGCCATTGTAGTTAACTTGTATTTCTCAAGTAACCAGCATTTTTGAAACTTTTCTCCAGTAGAAATGGGTCGTTCCAGGGCTGAAATCATCCAAATGACTCTAATGAAGCTACAGAATTTAGAAACACGGTGGAGCACTTCTTGCATTGAGCGTTTTCGGTTTGGGAGAAGAACTAAATATGCAGGATTTGTGCGTTAAACATGTGCAAATGAAACAAAACACAACTCCGGAGATGTTTTTGATGAGGAAACAACATTATAACTTTGATCAGAGAATGAATATGGGCCCTTTAAAAGTACCATATGTTTATTATGCAACAACTGAACCAATATTATATAAATCGAAACAGATTAATCAGGTCAGTGAGGAAAATCCATTGACTGGCTTGGAAAAAGTGTAGGAAAGCCAAGACAAGTTTATTTGTATAGCAGAATTCGAACGCAAAGTGCTTTTCAGAAAAAGAAAGACATTAAAATCACAATACAAACTAATCAAAACATAAACAAGCATCAGAAATTAAACTGAAAAGAGAAGAGTGCGAAATAAAAACAGTGTGGCGCTAATGTAGTCGCTATTGTTTCACGTAATATGTCAATTGTATTTATCTGTTAATTGCTGTAATGGCACATACATTCACTCGACAGCTATAAACAAAAACAACTTATTTCCAGCAAAGATATAATTCAGAATAATGCAGAAAAATATTGTGTATTGATGGATGTTCAATAACAGTGTTTAATTTGATTCAAACCAGGGAAAAAAAAGCCTGTACGTGCTCACAGCTAGAAGGTCTTTGGTTCAATTTCCAGATCAATGTTTCTGATGGGGTCTTGTGTGATTTGCCAATTTTGCGTAAACTTAAAGTAGGCTGATTCCTAACACTACAAATATACAAATACTGATTGGAAATACTAGCATTGAAATATATACACATATGTCATCATCATCTGTATTCAGAATCCAGACGACTGCTTGTAACCATGTGTTGTTAGTAGGGATGTAACGATATCCAAGTCTCACGATACGATATCGTCGCGGTATGAACCTCACAGTATGATATTTATTGCGATATTGTGGGAAAGCTCACGATATGGTGGGAGGCTCACAATTAGGGATGTAACAATATCCAAATCTCTTGGTACAAAATTTTCACAATGCACATCTCACGGTACGATATTTATTGCGATATCGTGGGAAAGCTCACGATATTGTTGGGAGGCTCACGATATTACGATATTATACATAATAACAAGACTGACATTATAAACTGCTGTCACCGGTCATTTGGCACCACAATTATTGTCATATTCTAGGGATGTAACGATATCCAAATGTCACAGTACAATATTATCACGATATGCATCTCACGGTACGATATTTACTGCGATATTTTGGAGAATCTAATATAATTGTAGATGGGACACTTTTTTGCTTTTAAATTACCTTGACAAGATTTTGATGTGAATTATTTCTGTCATAATCCCAAGAATTCAAGTCAAAAACATATTTCTTCATGTTGTCTGCATTGAAATGAATCATGGGATATGTAGTTTCTGATGTTTATAAGCTGTTGTTACTATAAAACCATGCATTTAAGCAAAGCAATTAATTAAAGTAATTAAATATATTGTGACAGCCTGCGATATTATTGTGAGACTTTTGACGATACGATATCACGATATTTCGGTTATTGTTACATCCGTAGTTGTTAGGGAAGTTTCCTGGATGAAGAAATGCACAGAAAATATAATATAATATCATATTTAAAACTTAACAAGAAAAGGAATCAGATTTTAAAGCCACCTTTTTGTGAGGTTAAGCTATTGAGTGTTGAAGTCATATTGTTGGCTAGGTTTTTCTAAGTTTAATGTGGTGTATACAGATTGTGCATTCATCTTTTATTTCTTTATGTATTTATTTTGTCCTGGACTTGTTCTTATACCAAAACAAACAACAAAAATTACAGGAAAAGCAAAAATTCCAACAAGCATTTGATCAAAATGTATTTTTAAAGTCATTTTTGACAACTTTATTTGAAAATTTTATACGTTTTGTAACAAATTAAAAAAATATATATATATATTTTTCAGCATCAGTACCAGTTTGCCAGTTTGTTTTTCCTCCATTCAATACTACTAGGTACTTTTTTTTTTTTTTTTTTTTTTTTGCCAGGAGCGATAGTCAAAAGCCCAAATAAAATCAATCCAAACCCACAACTCTGAACATAAAAACACTGAAAAGAAACCAGAAGATTCTCAGTAACTCCAATGAACAAAACCACGTACAAAAGCCTATCTGCTTAGCTCTATTTTTGTTTTCATATCTTTTATTTTCTGTCATAAAAAGTGTCCGTGAGCTGTATCCCACTATTTTACGGCCTTGCTTCTCCCTTTTGGTGTCAACATCTTAAAACGCCCAAAGAAAAATGACCCTGGCGTTCCATATGTTTACCCTCTGGCCCCCGATCAGTCGCTCACATCAGACAGAGGCAGATACAGCGGAACATGAGAGAAATCCCACCGCGATAATGACCCAATGCGTCGACACGAGGAATGCTGGGAGATCACACATGTGGGCGGACAGCTGCGCGTATAGCCCTAACCTTGGCCTTGCATTTCCTCGGCAAACAAGAGTCCTGAGAATGGGTACGGATCCGCTAATGATGCCAGCTGTCACGGACTTATCACTCTTTCGCCCCATGAACCATATTTGACGCTTTCATGTTTCAAATCAATTTTTTCAGACTTTTTTTTTTTTTATTCTGACACATGACCTCGCCTTGTTTTTTTCTTCCTCGGACACATCCAGGTGACCTTGCGCTTTGTTTCTTTCTTTCATCCCGCGGCAGGGGCAGAAGTCGTGATCTGAGTCTATCTCTCTTAAGGGATCGTGGGCCATTGTGGAGGTGGAAGCGTAAATAATGGAAAGTACACGGTGCCATGATATGATGTCCTGAGAGACGAGCAGAGGTGGGAAGAGCAGTCATTTGTACTGTAATAAGGCTATAGCTAGAATACATCCAGCTCCTGTCCCACAGTTAATGGCAGTGATACTTTAAAAATATATTTACTTACAGAAAACACCAAATACTAGGGCTGTAACGATATCCAAGTCTCACGATACGATATCGTCACGGTATGAACCTCACGGTACGATATTTATTGAGATATCGTTGGAAAGCTCACGATTAGGGATGTGAAAATATCCAAATCTCTCAGTACAATATTTTCACGATGTACATCTCACGGTATGATATTTGTTGCGATTTTTTGTGGAACTAAGACTTTAAAGTGCTTAGAACTGTTATTTCTTGTTGGAATCTGCACTGAAATGGAGCAAGGGATCATGGTCTATGCAGTTCCCTCTCTCTTCCCTCTCTTTTTAGCTGTTGACGCACCATAACTCTTAATTTAAAACTTGTAATTCGATATATTGTGATGGTCCACGATATTATTGTGAGAACTTTGACGATATGATATCACGATATTTCAGTTATTGTTACATCCCTACCAAATATCCAAATTAAAATGTATTTTGTAACGTATTCTGATAGATGGTCCAATCAGAGTACTGTATTCTGAATACCTAGAATACTTAAAACCAAGTTGCATTTAAATTATTATAGCCTATTGTTTTTGTCTTTTGTTTTGCATTAACTTAAAAAAAGGGGGGGAAGAAAATCACACATTGCATTATTATTATTACATTACAATACCATACAGTCCAAAGCCAAAATTGTGTGCTCAATTATTGCGATGAATTCCTTTTTCAGTGAAGTAACTGTAATCTGAATACCACTAAGAGTGTGCAAAAATATCTAAATCTTGATATATAGTATAGTTTAATGTGATGATACAGTATCGATATCGTGGGGCTGCTGTATCGATATATCACCAAGAGTATTTTTTTGTATATTTTACTAAATTATTTAATTACAGTGCTACAGTTTTCATGCTTGTTCAGAGGAAGGAAACTCGTTTATGCGACACATTTGACATGTTCACAGTTTTAATTGATTAAAATGTTTGTGTGTTTCATATAATCTTTGCACAAAAAGTGGTTTAACAAAGAATTTTAGTATCACAGCCATGATTTAGTCTTTACTTTTTATTGAACCATATCAAATTGATTTGAAATATATTTTAGTTTTACAGTGCAGTGTATTGAGATATGTATCATATCGTGGCCTGCATATCAAGTTATGTATCGTATCGGTGATTTCTTAATGATACTCAACCCTAAATACAACCAAATGAAAAAGTAACTACCGGAATAGTTCTACTCAAAATGAGTATACAAAATACAGAATGTAATTTCGGTACATGTACTTAGTTGCTTTCCAACACTGGTTACTGGAATTGCAAATTTAGCAAAACTCCCAGACAGTCCAAGATCTTGTAGACATCCATACTGAAATATATATGGAACTACTTTTTACTCCTTCACAGCTAAGTTGGGTTTAGAGTTGTCAAAAAAGTCAGAACCCAGATACTAATTAATGCTCAAACTAGTTTCGAAACTCTCTCCACTTAAGTCCTCCACATAGCTGAAGTCCATGCAGACTATAGCAGAGGTGGTAAGAGTCATTTATAGTAGTAGCAGTAGTCATGCATCCAGTTATTGTCCTGAAGTTACTGGATGATGCTAACTGTAGGCTCTACTCTGTCTGAGGCTTCGTTAGACTTTAATCTGGGTTTAATTCCAACACAATCTGACCATAAAGAGTAAACAGGACCATAAACGCTCGAATTGATGACAGGCTCCTGAAAATGTGCTGTTTAAATCCATTTTGTTTAAACTTTTTTGGTGTGTTTGATATTGTGTACATTGTCACTATGGTAACTGTTGAACATTCTGCCAATAGAGACACATCTAGAACACCCCACAGCAAAGTGTTAGTAGCACATTTACCCCAAATCCTAGTGCCTCCGCTCATTTTCATTTCTCTTCAGCGACTAGGTCAGGAATCAGAATACACGCGACGGTTTGCAAGAACCCCCGAAAGTGTAAGTTCGGGCACCAGCCAATCAGTGAAGAGACATACATTCTGTGTTGGCAGTGATTCCCGAGATCGAGGATTTAAAGCCGGAACAAAGAGAATGTTTAGTCAATTTTATCAAGGAGAAAGACGTTATTGCCCTTCTTCCTACAGTATTTGGGAAAAGCTTAATATACCAGTTAGCTCCGTTAGCAGGACATTACATACGTCATCACCAAATAGCAGCAATTAGTTAAATAAAAAAAGTACCTGCCCACCATTGAGTGAACAAATTCTAATGCTGTGGGGTCATACGGTTTCTACGAAGTGAAACCGGCGGATGAATCAGGCTAAGAAACACTAAGATCTTGGCAGCATCCATACTGAAAAATATATATAAAATACTTTAAAAAAATAAAATAAATAAAATCTGAACTAAAACAGATACTAATCAATACTAGAACTACTTTCGAAACTCTCTCCTCTTTAGTCCTCCAGGTATTTCCAGTTTACCAGCGCTATTTCAAATGTGGCTGCGGAGAGAGTTTTGGTTTTGAGTTTCACTTTAAATTACATTGTGACTTTAAATAGCTGCAATTAGAAAAACGCAAAGCCTGCAATTACTTACGTAACATAACATACAGTGCTAAGTACAGTAAAAACCTGCTGACCTCTGAAGTTTAGCCCTTTATAAAAATGTTCTGAAATGCGTGGGAGTCTTGAAATAGTTTAGCTGTCCATTTCTTCTCTCAAATATTACTGCTCCTGGATATAAGTAAAAATTGCAGCGTATTCTGAACCTTGATTTTGAAAGTGAAAACCCAAGTCTATTCAATATTGCAATACGCAGCCAGACAAATAACAAATGGATCTTTTTTTTACTCTAAAAATCAACAGCTTAGACTCAAGTTCACAGTGAGACCTGCAGGCGCTAGTTCCAAAATGGTCGACTAGACTCCTCGCGTTTGTTTATTTCGTTGTTTCTTCTTTGATTTCCTTCATCTCATCTTATGCACTGTTCCTCATCCGTCCTGGGTCCAAACTATTATCCCCCCGCATCTCATCTCGCTCGCTATAGCCTCGGTCATGCCTGCGTTTCCGTTACCCTGGTTATTCACGAGACAATATCCTCGCTTGTCTCATAATGGCATCTTTGAACACCTGCTGCTGGAATCGAAATCAATGTTCTCCGTCCCCCGTCCTGTCTCCTCGCTACTGACGGACGTGGACTAAGCGCTTTTCAACGTCCAATTCTAGTTTTTGTTTTTTTCGACAGCCAAATGTCCACATGGGGACCACATCATCTGCTGGTGGTGGATTTTGTATTTAAGAAACACGACTAGTACTTTGCCGAGGATTTGTTGTTGTATTCATAAACCTAAGTGAAGATATAGGTTCACCTTCTTGACATACATCTACTGAAAATGTATAGTAATATAATTATGTCTCCAAAAATATAAATAAATAAATAAAATTACAACAAACAATAAAATAAAACTATATAATATTCTCTCAACTGATTTCAAATAGAGTCTTAACATTTTTTGCGTATCGAGAATTGATCATTTAGCTTGCATCCTCGAGATCAGTGGTCCAGATTAGCTCCAGATTTTATTGTTTTGTTTTTTAAGATTTTTTCCCTTGTAAAATTATAAGACAATATTAAAGATTCACTATGCAACTTTTCAGATAGAGGGCCCGCCATCAGTAGCTCAGTTGGAGTGTTTGTCCACTGATCCAAAGGTTGGGGGTTCAAATCCCGCTCTCAATAAAAAAAAAAAATTAAAAAAAATTATTGGCTGAGATGAGATTTTAGCTCCCACAGATGAATGCTGTTGTTATGTCCTTGGGCAAGACACTTATCTCACCTCGCCCCCCAGTATGGGTGTGAATGGGTGAGTGGTTCCTTGATGTAAAGCGCTTTGAGTGCCTTGAAGGTGGAAAAGCGCTATTTACTATTTACAGTATGCCATAAAATGTTTCTATTGTTAGTAAATTACAGATATTTTAAAAGCAAAAAAGTAATCTCATTGTCAGCGTAGTCACCTCTGCACAGATCTGACCTGTAACTTGGTCTTGTAGCGTCACTAGGGCTGGATATCATTCAGAAGTTGCAGATATGATACATACATCGACACATAGACCACGATATGATTATAATCTCGATACAGTGAGCTTATGATTTGATTCAATTCAATACGATATATTCCAATTCGATTTGACACTATTCAGTAAAAAATAAAGGCTAAATCATGGCTGTGATACTAAAAGGCCATTTTGTTTTACCCATTTTAATCATAAAACAGTGAAAATGTCAAATGTGTTGCATAAACAAGTTTTCTTCCTCTGAACAAGCAACAAATTGTAGTGCTGTAACAAAATCATTTAGTAAAATAATAAAATACTAAAAAGTAAAAAATACTCTTGGCGATACATTGACCACAATATCGATACTGTATCATTACATTAAACGATACGATCTTTCAATATTTTTATATTTTTGCACACCCCTAAGGGTCACTTCCTTGTTTCTTTGGAAATTAATACATTTAATACCGTGCTGTAGAAAAACATTTTAAAAGGAAAGCAAAGACATCTCCATGGAAACAGGTGGAAAAGCTACACAGTGCAGCTTTAATACAACATATTTGTTATTTACATATTCACATATACTTATCCTCAGTTGTAAAGGCTTACTACTACTACTACTACTACTACTACTACTACTACTACTACTACTACTACTACTACTACTACTACTACCACTACTACTACTACTACTACCTACTACTACTACTACTACTACTACTACTACTACTACTACTACTACTACTACTACTACTACTACTACACTACTACTACTACTACTACTACTACTACTACTACCTACTACTACTACTACTACTACTACTACCACTACCACTACTACTACTACTACTACTACCACTACTACTACCACCACTACTCCTACCACCACCACTACCACTACTACTACAACAACTACTACCACTACTACTACTACTACCACTACTACTACCTACTACTACTACTACTACTACTACTACTACCACTACTACTACTACTACTACTACTACCACTACTACTACTACTACCTACTACACTACTACTACACACTACTACTACTACTACTACTACTACTACTACTACTACTACTACTACCACTACTACTACACTACTACTACTACTACCACTACTACTACTACTACCACTACTACTCCTACTACTACTACTCCTACCACTACCACTACTCTACTCCTACTACTACTCCTACCACTACTACCACTACTACTACTACTACTACTACTACTACTACTACTACTACTACTACTACTACTACTACTACTACTACCACTCTACTACTACTACCACTACCACTACTACTACTACTACCACTACCACTACCACTACTACTACTACTACTACTACTACTACTACCACTACCACTACTACTACTACTAATAATAATAATAATAACAATAACAGTCTTAATAATAATGCTCCTCACACATCTGGTTGACCCTTGAATGACCCCTGACGACACTAAACCAACTTAACTATTAAATCATTACAAAAAATCCCCCAAATTATATTGATAATTTATAATATCGTACCAATTTGTTGAAAATCTGTGGTATCCTGTCTGGAATAGCTCTGCATGTATTCTAGCAAGTGTGGCGCGTGTATTTAAACTTTTCATCTTTTGGTGACGAGTTGTAGCTTTGATTTGCAATGGCAGATGTAACTGACTCACACATTTCGGGACGTACGCCAGGGAAAACAATGTCTACGTACACAGGATTACGGAGGCTTCTGATCTGCAGCTGTTGTAAGACCTCAGGATTTCTCCGTCTTTGGGTTACATACAGGACATTAACCTTACTGTAACTGTGACCGGACAGGCGCACATGTGTTTGAGTGGGACACAAGCTTCAAAACAGACCATAAAACATGACTCCGGAGGATGAAAAGACTGTTCTCATCACGTCATATTTCATGAGAAGCACAGACCAGGGGCCGGTCGCAGCGCAAGGTCGGACTAACAACTGCATCTGTAGAGTATTTAAAGGTGCATTGTGTAACTTTTCTGATGGAGGGTCTGCTGCGTGCTTCTTTCCGTGGAGATGTTATGGCTTTCTCTGGAATGTGTGTGGAATTGAGACCAAACCAGACCCAGTTACAGGTCAGATCTGTGGTCAGAATGTCTGTTTTTGCAGCTCTAAAACCAGCTGTTTAGAGCTGTTTAATGTCATACTGTGGAACATTCCAGATAGAGCAATGACATATCCATAGCAACAAGTTGGTGATGGACCCCCAAACAAAAAGTTACATAATGCACTTTTTTCCCCAAAGCTGTTTTGTAGGCACTTTAAATTATAAATAACAGTTACAAAACACACTTGATTTTTTTTTCCCCGTTTCTGCTCTGGTATCGGTTGGTATCGAGTATTGGCAGATGCTTAAAGCCAAAATATCAACATCGGCAGGTCTAAACCAGGTCTAAACCAGGACTAAACCAGGACTAAACCAGGACTAAACCAGGTCTAAACCAGGTCTAAACTGGTACAAAACCAGACGTGAACTAGGACTACATCAGGATTACACCAGGACTACACCAGGACTACACCAGGTTTAAACCAGGACTAAACCAGGTCTAAACTGGTACTAAACCAGGACTACACCAGGACTAAACCAGGTTTAAACCAGGACTAAACCAGGTCTAAACTGGTACTAAACCAGGACTACACCAGGACTAAACCAGGTTTAAACCAGGACTAAACCAGGTCTAAACCAGGTCTAAACTGGTACTAAACCAGGACTACACCAGGACTACATCACGTCTAAACCAGGACTAAACCAGGTCTAAGCCAGGACTAATCTTGGACTTGAGAGAGAGGGAGAACCCCGAGCCTACGGAGCGGGGTTTTTGCAAAGCATAATCGGGCGACGAGGCGGAGCTTTGCACCGGTCTTTTCGTCTACACAGGTGCACCTCTGGTGCACCCAGTCCTGGTTCAGTCCTGGTTCAGTCCTGGTTCAGTCCTGGTTCAGTCCTGGTTCAATCCTGGTTCAGTCCTGGTCCCTCATGTCGCAGGTCACTATAGGACAGTCCTGCAGATATCATGAGCCTATGCAGGTTGTTTTCACATCGGGAAAAGTGTGTGGAAGGTGTACCCCCGCGTACCACGCCCACTACACACTTGAGCATCGGTATCGTAACACAAAAAGGCATATCGGTGCACCAAATCAAATGGTGATAATCTGGATAAGCCAATGCAATTTCTAGAAGGCAATTGTCACTATGTTTCTAGGATACTGTGACATGCATCTACCATAAACAGCATATGCTCAGCTATTTATAAACACATTTAATAAGCCACCAGTGAAACCAAATGTTCCAAATGCACTCGTTTACATATGTCCCAAAGATGTATTCTCAACTGGGTTTAGCATTTTATGTGACCTACTTTTTAAGTTATTTTGCATTGGTTATATAATCTAATTCATTCACTCTATTGGAATAATTCTGGCACAGGGAATGGTAGCACGGTGGGTTAAGCCAATTTCTAGTAACCACAGGGTCTGCAGTTCAAACCTCGCTACTACAAAACAGCTCATTTATTGTTACAGGAACAGCATATAGAAAAACAACTTATAGATACGAATTTAGGTTGCAAAAATATCAAAATATCGATATATAATTTCGTTAAATGTGCTGATATAGTATCAATATTGTGGGCTGCTGTATCGATATATCGCCAAGAGTATTTTTTGGTATATTTTACAAAATTATTTTGTTACAGCGCTACAGTTTCGTTGCATGTTTAGAGAAAGGAAACTTGTTTGACATTTTCACTGTTTTGATGATTAAAATGTTTGTGTTTCTTATGAACTTTGCACAAGAAGTGGTTTAACAAAGACTTTTAGAATCACAGCCATGATTTAGCCTTTATTTTTCATTGAATTGTGTCGAATCAATTTGAAATATATTGTATCGAATCAAAAGCTCACTGTATCGAGATATGTATCGTATCGGCAACTTCTTAATGATACCCAGCGTTATACAAATTACACACTAAATAGATTATATTGATTTCAAACACTGAATTTGTTAAACAATATTGAACCAGACTTGTATCTCTTCTAGTTCTCACAATAATATCACGGACCATCACAATATATCAAATTATAAGGCTCTTTGCTTAAATTAAGAGTTATGGTGCAGCTATAGCTAAAAAAAGACAGAGGGAACTACATAGACCATGATCCTTTGCTCCATTTCAGTGCAGACTGCAAGAAGAAATAACAATTCTAAACACTTTTCAAGTCTTAGTTCTTCGGATTAAGTCTTGTCAAGGCATTTTAAGAGTTTAAGAGTTTTGTTTGCCTCCACAAAATATCACAATAAATATTGTACTGTGAGATGTATATCATGAAAATATCGTACAAAGAGATCTGGATATTGTTACATCCCTAATCGTGAACCTCCCCATCATATCGTGAGCTTTCCCACGATATCGCAATAAATATCGTACCGTGAGGTTCATACCGTGATGATATCGTACCATCAGACTTGGATATCGTTACACCCCTAATTTCTTCTGGTTCACAAAAACAACTAGTGTAAGAAAAAAAAAAAACACAAAAAAACACAAACACAAACAATTCTATTCACAAATAACGGGTGAGAACCAACTTCCTATCGGACAATCCTGGACAATATTTTTTTCTGTCATGGCTTAACACTACAGTTAGAGAACGAACCGAGCGCTGACAGCTCACCCTGAATCACGCTTCAGAATCTAAGGTCCTTTAAGGCGCTCGCCCATCCTTAACTTCACCACGGCAACAATCCATACTTCAATATTTGCAAAGAATAATGAACCATCTCACCAGACAAAACACAGAACGGATTTCGCTTCCAGACACTCATGAGGCGAATTGACAAGTCGGTTTATGAAGCCAAAGAAGTAGTTGAAAAAGTACTTCATTATAAAGGACTTGGCAGAGGCATTCCCCATAGTCATAAACAGACACCCGGGGCTAACAGTGGCTGTGTGATGTAAGGTAACGTTGCCAGAGGATCAGACTTTATTGCTTGGCTTGTGCTTGTGCATATAATGTGTGTATATGCACTGATCCGCTGGTTGGGGAAGTAGCCAGAAAACACAACGCGGTTCATTATTTAGAGATATAAAAACAAAGGTGTAACCCAGGGCTGAAAGACTGAGAGATTAAGAATGCTTACAGGCTGAAAGCAAAACAAACTTTACAAGCACCCGACACATATTTTGACTAAATATAGCGACGCAATTGTATCAAAATCTACTAATTCACTGTTGTCTACATGATGAGGCTCATTTGCAATAAAAATTAACTTGTAGCTCATCGTAAACAATAAAACTGAAAGAGTATTATACGCTATAAAATATACAAGCTACAAGGCCCTAACTCAAAATACTACAAAGAGGTTAATTAACTGTCATTACTGATGTTGGCTCCACAAACAGAGCAAAGGATCATGGTATATGTAGTTACCTTTTGTGTCACTGTCAATGTTTAATACCACAGGCGACTGGAAGCTTGTAATTTAATGATTTGTAAATGTTTATAGGGTCAATATTGTTGTGTACTTGTATTGTGAAAGTCAAATATTTTTTAGACTGGAGTTAATTCCACAACTTTAACTGCTTAACCAAATTGATCCCAGTAAAATATCAAAATAATACCTCGATGGGAAAGTTCTAGTTTGTCTGTAATGCAGAGGAGGGACCAAGTCGTTTTGCAAGTCTCAAGTCTTTGACCCCAAGTCCGAGTCAAGTCCCAAGTCAAATGCATGAAAGTCCAAGTCGAGTCTCGAGTCACTGGTCCATAAGTCCAAGTCAAGTCCAAGTCGTCTGTTTTGAGCTTCAAGTTTCAATTCTTTAAACCAAAGTACCAAAAAGTCACAGTATATGAGTATTTATATAAGAGTTATCGAAATGCAATTTTTTCCTTTCTTTTTTCAGTCAAGTCAGTGACAAGAGTGTGAATTATTACGGTCAGAACAGAAAGAATTAAGATTTAAAAGCGCTTAATAACAGTTCATTTATCAACTCGTCAAAGCATCAAGTCTTCTCAAGTCACAGGGCTCAAGTCCAAGTCAAGTCCCAAGTCTTAGTCCATTTTATCAAGTCAAGTCTCAAGTCCAAAAAAAAAAAAAAAAGTCTGACTTGAGTCCAAATCACGACTTGCAAATCCCCAACACATTTTAAGATTTTAGCCATGTTACAATGCCGTTACCTCATCAAAAACATACCTAGAGTTGTGTTTTGTTTCATTCACACGTGTTTGATTCCAGAGCTGAAGTCATCCAAATGATTCTAGCGAGGGTGTATGGAGAATAAAAACACAGTGGAGCCCTTCCTTTATTACTGCATGACAATGACAAGGTGGAACAGAGTGTTTTCTGTTTGATAGAAGAACTCAGGGCTTGGGTGAATGACAAACAAACACAACTCCAGTTATGTTTGTAACGAAAAAACAACATTATAACTAGTAGTGGTAGTTTGCAGAGTTTACTGGCAAGACTGAGACATTTAATTTCTATGGCGACATCTGAAGTGAAAGAAAGTAGTTGCCTAACGTTTGTAGCCATCTTGACTTATTCAACATTTATTCCTAATGCTCTGCAAACATTAGGGATGCATCAATACTATACTGGTATCAGATATAAGCGCCAATATTGACATTTTTGGTGGATCGGATATTGGTTCCAAGTAGGAATGTGCAAAAAATATTGAAATACAGATATCATGGGCTGTATCGATATATCGCCAAGAGTATGTTTTCGTATATTTTACTAAATTATTTTGTTACAGAGCTACAGTTTTGTTGTTTGTTCAGTGGAAGGAAACTCATTTATGCGACATATTTGACATTTTCACTGTTTTGAGGATTAAAATGTTTGTGTTTCGTATGAACTTTGGGTAACACTTTATAATAACTACACCTTATTTAGCCTTAATAAAGCATGAACAAAGACTTAATTAAAAATGATTCACGCTTATTAACTACTTAATTACTACCTGAATTAGCACTTAACTTGCACTTAATTTGCCTGTGCTGTAAATAGTAACTCAATACTTCTTAATTACTCATGAACTAACCATTTGCATGTTTACAAATGCATATTTAAGTACAACATTTGAACATTTATTAATGATTAATAAGCTATGAGAGAATGATTTACTAATAATGCAATGCAATGATCATTCAGGCAGCTGTTATCTGTTAGTTAAGTCTTTTTGAGAGCTGTTTATTAAGCATTTGTTAAGGTTGGTCAAATTCCAGAGAAACAATAATGCATTAATAGTAAATCATTCTCTCATGGCTTACTAATCATTAACAAATGCTCAAATTTGTACTTAAATATACATTTACAAATGCACACACAAATGGTTAATTCATGAGTATTTAAGTAAGAAATACTTATGAGTAACTATTTACAGCACGGGCGAATTAAGTGCAAGTTAAGTGCTAATTCAGGTAGTAATTAAATAGTTACTAAGCGTGAATCATTATTACTTAAGTCTTTGTTCATGCTTTATTAAGGCTAAATAAAGTGTTACTGAACTTTGCACAAGAAGTGGTTTAACAAAGACTTTTAGTATCACAGCCATGATTTAGCCTTTATTTTTTATTAAACCGTATCGAATTGATTTGAAATATATCGTATCGAACCGAAAGCGCACTGTATAGAGATGAGTATCGTGGCCTATGTATCGAGATCTGTATCGTATCGTGGCCTATGTATCGAGGTATGTATCGTATCGGCAACTTCTTAATAATTTCCAGCTCTAATTATAACATAGATAAGAAAACACTGAAATATAGGCCCTTTAATGCCCTAGTTCGGAACATTCCAGGCAAATAAATCACATTTTAGTGGAGACGAGCCCTTAGCGGTGACAAACCCTCCACCAAGAATGTTACATATTGCACCTTTAAGACGACAAAAAAGTTGCCCGCGATAAAGAAAGTGTGAGTTTCTCCTCAGATTGGACCAAGCGTGAATCCAGAGACAAAACTCAAGTGGGACAGTCCACAGCATGGCGCCTGTGTGGGCCGAGGATCACTCATGTCCAACCTCCCACAGGAGAGGAGAGGCTGTCAGAAGTTTCCTCAAAAAGAAAATGGGTGAATGGAAAATGGGCACTACATATTTATTTATGTTGGTTTGTGGATTCTCTTCACAGTTAAAGGAGATGCTGGGGAATATAGGGCAGCTGTGTGTTTCTGCAGACAAAAGCAAAACATGAGATAATCTGAAGCATGTGTGACAAACTTTGAAAATAGTGTTTGGAAGGAGCCGGAACAAAACTACAACTGCTGCTACTACTACTAGTACTACTACTACTACTGCTCTTATTGTTACTGCTACTATTTTCATCTCTGTTTCTACAACTAATATGACTGATTTTAGAGACAATTAGATAACAAGGAATAGACTAATACAACTGTCATTACTGCTACTGCGACTAATACTTTTTAACGAGAATTAGAATTTAGACATGTACAGTACAATGTAAAAGTAGTAAGTAGTAAAAACGAATAGGAATAAAGACTACTACTACTGTGACTACTACGAGTACTGCTACTATTACTAGTACTGCTATCACTATACTACTACTACCACTGCTATGATTGCTACTACCACTACTACTACTACTACTACTATTACTACTACTACTACTACTAGTATTGCTACTACTACTTCTACTACCACTACCGCCGCTACTGCTACCACTACTACTATTACTACTACAACTACTGGTATTGCTACTACTACTACTACTACTACTACTACTACTACTACTACTACTACTACTACTACTAGTATTACTAGTATTGCTGCTACTACTACTACCACTGCTACAACTGCTACTACTACTGCTACTACTACTACTACTACTACTACTACTACTACTACTACTGCTGCTACGACTTCTACTACCTCTACTACTACTACTTCTAGTATTGCTGCTGCTACTACGACTACTACTACTACTACTACTGCTACTACTACTACTGCTGCTGCTACTACTACTACTACAACAACTGCTACTACTGCTGCTACTACTACTGCTACTACCTCTACTACTACTACTTCTAGTATTGCTACTACTACTACTACTGCTACTGCTGCTACTACCTCTACTACTACTACTTCTAGTATTGCTACTACTACTACTACTGCTACTATTGCTATTGCTACTATTATTACTACTACTTCAACTACCACTACCGCTGCTACGACTGCTACTACTACTACTTCTAGTATTGCTGCTACTACTACTACCATACTATTACTGCTGTTAAGACTGCTACTGCTACTGCTACTACTACTACTACTACCATACTATTACTGCTGTTAAGACTGCTACTACCACTGCTACTACTACTACTGCTATTATTACTGCTATTGCTATTACTACTACTGCTACTACTACTACTACTACTACTTTTAGAGACAATTTGAATTAGATTACAGTATTTGATAGAGATTGGAAAAAGACATTCATGCATCTCTCCATCCGCCCGTCTGTCTGTCTGTCCGTCTTTCAGCAGCTGGTATAAATAAAACTCCACCACATTTTTGGGCCTAAAACAACTTTAAACATAATTATTATTGAAAGCTTTAGGAAGTCCCCTGTGATTCTTGTGTTGGAAACGCCTAGTTAGCACCCGACCGCTCCACATATCATCGCCCCCCCGCTGCATGCTGGGAAATTTTCACTCCCGGCTCAGAGTCAATTTGATATATTAAACAATTATTGAATCTGCTACCAACAAAACTCCGTGACACGAAGAGCTGTACAAATCTTCCCTCGCTTTCCTCTGAATTATGTACAGACGCCATGCATTATTCATGGATTTGTAGATGGTTAAGTACGGACAGATAAATAGAAAACTGAAAAAAAATAAAAAGGATTGTACTCGAAAATAAGAGGAAAAAAGTAAAAATACATTTGTCACAATCCTGTCGAAAGCAGATCTGGTGGTTTTGCCTGGGATTTTCCACAGTACGGCATTAATCATGTTTAGCTTGCATTAAAAAAAAAAATCGAAGTGAAGTCTTGTGAGCTTTAAGTCATGTTTTAATGCTGTTACCTCATCAAAAACATACTTAGAGTTGTGTTTTGTTTCATTCACACATGTTTTCGTTTCCAAAGCTCTAAATGCTCTGTTCCACCTTGTAATGTCATGTAGTGGCAGTGATCAAGTTAACAGCTATTTTTTTACTTTTAGTTCAGTAGAGATTGGTAATTCCAGGGCTGAAATTATCCAAATGATTCTAGTGAAGGTGTATGGAGTTTAAAAACACAGTGGAGCACTTCCTGTATTACCACATGACACCGTGTTTTCAGTTTTAGCGAAGAATTCAGCCTAAATCTGCAGGGTTTGTGTGTTAAACGTGTGTGAATGAAACAAAACACAACTCCGGGTCTGTTTTTGATGAAGAAATATAACATTAGGGGTGTAACGGTACATGTATTTGTGCCGAACCTTTTCGGTACGGGACGCTCGGTTCGGTTTCTGTGCTACACGGAAGGCTCGGCTCTTAATTATTCATAAGGGAATTCGTTTGTGATTAGGGTGGCAGTGTTTCCCGCACTTTCCTGCACTTACTTCAGACAAGTTGGATAAGTTGTTTTTTCTGGCCAAAAATATGAAGATTGATTAAAACTTCAGGCTGGAACTGTTAGTGCTGCGCTTTACGTCTTTGAAAAATTGTGTTTACTGTTTACAAGATTTTTATTTATTTATTTTTTTTTTTTTAAACAATATTTCGTACATTTGTTGCTTATTTGAGAATATTTTTACTTATATACTGATACTAATACTCCTTTATTTATGTATTTATTACTCATTCATGCATTTATTTTATTTTCCCATTTGTATGAATTTAAAACAAATTGTTGGTTTAATAAAAACACAAATAAACAAGCAAACGGTTCTGCACTTTGTTCCCATATTGTACCAAAAATGAACCAAACCATGACCTTAAAACTGAGGTACGTGCCAAACCGTGATTTTTGTGTCCAGTTACACCCCTACACAACAGAGATCAGAAAGTTGCATAATACAAGCCATTTAAAAACACACTGGAGCACTTCCTGTATTACCACAAATCCATAAATAACGCACAACCACCGACCGATGTATAATTCATGGATTTGTAGACGGTTAAGTATGGAGATCGAAATAGGAAATTGTGAAAAAAAAACAAAAAAACAATTGTACTGGAGAATAAGAGGAAGCGAGTAAAAATAAAATTGTCAAAATCCTGTCAAAAGCCTCAAATATGGTGAACTAGCTTTCATGGTTGAATAGAGCGTTATTATGCGAGTAACATTGTGGTGATGTTTCGCATGCGTGACGGATCAGAACGGGTGCCAATAATAATGTGATTGGCAAGAGGAGAGGGGTTTGTTAAGACTGGAAATATGATGACAACTAGAAAAGCAATGTGGAAAATATGCGGTGTATGAACGTGGGTTATATATAGGAAATACATTTAACAGTAATCCTAATTTATGAAAGCAGACGAGTCAAAGGATAAGCGCAAATTCACTCGGGGTGTTTGGTGACATGAATTACACACGTTATGTAACGTCAGGCCCGTCGACAAAAAATTCGGGGGCCCAGGGCAAGAAGTCACACATGGGCCCCTCTCTAATACAAATTAATCGGAAGAGGGTCCAGTTCTGGGCCCCTAAAACCCTGGGGCCCGGAACAACAAACCCATTTGCCTCCTCCTCATCTACAGCCCTGTAATGTGCAACCTACAGGACAAAAGCAGGTTTATATACACAATTGTTTCATCTTTACTCTATGGTTTTGCTCTTATTTTATTTTACTGGTTTTATTGTCTTAGGACTAGTATGATTAAATCTGAGCGTTTATTTTAACATGATATTATTATTATTGTTATTGTTATTAGTATGTATTTTTGGAGCACTTTGGAAACTGTTTATCCATGACAACATGAAAACACATTGTAGTAAATTGATTGTACATTAGGACCGTTGCAAACTAAAGCAAATTACTTTTGTTTTTCATGTTTTTAAGACATTAAAAAATTAAGCACAGCCCCTTTAATTTGCCAAATGTTCACCACAGCGGCAGAACTATTTGCCAACTCAGCGTCTCCATTTCTTTTTTAGATTATTTTGGGTACTTAATCTTTGTTTTTGGTTTATTTCACAGTGTTAGTATGTCGTCTGTAATGATTCTATGTTGTTTATTCATGTGGTTGGTTTTTGAGTTTGAGCTTTTGTCACATGTTTTTACAGAGTGTTTTTTTCATTACAAGTGGGAAATAAACTAACCTTAACCTTAACCCTCAAGGTGCATTGTGTAACTTTTCTGGTAAAGGGACCACAACTTACTTTTATCCATTTAGATGTTATTTCTTTGTCTGTATGTCAGTATGGCATTAAACCTTTCTATCTTCATGGAGACCAAACCAGACCAAGTTACAGGTCAGATATATGGAGAGGCGACCCCGCTCACAGTCAGAATGCCTGTTTTTCTCGGCATTTTCAAGCTATAAAACCACCTGTAACTGAGATCTGTTTAATGTCATACTGTGGAACATTCCAAGAAGAGAAATTACATTTTCATAGAAACAAGAAGTAGATGGGCCCCCAATCAAAAGGTTACATACTGATATGAAACTTAAAATCAAATGGAATTAACATTTATGAAATGAACAATCCTAATAGTGATGTATTTGATTTGTAGAGCTCTTTTTGGATACTCAAAGATTCTTACAAAGCATTATTCATTCACTCCACACTCGGCGGTGGTAAGTTATTATTGTATCAAAAGAAACAGAAAACGCACACCAAAATTCTTGGTGCAAATGCAAATGCAAGCAGCCAGACAAGAGTGAAAAAATGCATAGCACACTCAGATGGCCAATGTCCAAAAGCTTTTTTTATTTTAAAAATAATGTTTCGGCAAAAAAAAAAAAAAGCTTGTCAGATATTTTTCTTGCTTTGGACCACAGCACACAAGTTATTATTGTAGCCACAGCTGCCCTGGGACAAACTGGCAGAAGCAAGGTTGACAATCTGCGCCATCTACCAATGATTCACAATACTGCATATTAAGACAAGATGAAGGTGAAGTGTCTTGCCTCAGGACACAACAACAGTGCGCACTAGAGGCACTAAAGCTCAGGTAGATCTGTAATTTGCAGCAACGTTGGAAGAAGTAGCCGTAGTAGGTTGTGTTCAGTTGTTATTAGGGATGTAACAATATCCAAATCTCACGGTACGATATTTATTGCGATATTTTGTGGAGGCTGACAAAACTGTGATATAAATATGCTCTTAAAATGCCTTGACAAGACTGAAGCCAATAAACTACGACTGAAAAGTGCTTAGAACTGTTATTTCTTCATGTAGTTTGCACCAAAACGGAGCAAAGGATCATGGTCTATGTAGTTCCATCTGTTTTTTTTTAGCTGTTGCTGCACCATAACAATGAATTTAAGCAAAGAAACTTGTGATTCGATATATTGTGATGGCCCACGATATTATTGAGAGACTTTTGACGATACGACATCACGATATTTTGGTTATTGTTACACCCCTAGTTATCAATGTCATATCTCTTTAACGCTTTCCCTGAATAATGCTCCTGTATAATCATAATATTACAAAAAAGTAAGTAAATGCTCACTCAACTTTAAATTAATAACTCCAAGATCCATGCTTTAATTCCAGACCCAAACCTTTACGAGGCCGACTTTTTGGAGATGCTTTAATTACATCCAAACAAAACACGGTAAAAGTTTTCTCTGTAATGTTCTGCGACACTGTTGGAGTCAGCTCTCCCATTCTAAACATAAACTTCTCCTATAATTACACACAAACAGATGCTGACCGCTGCATGGGCCCTGTGCCGTGGGGCCCCCTGCCTCACCTGCAGCTGGGCACTACATCCAGATTGAATTAGCTGAGACAGTGGTGCCCTATGTAAATCAACAATATGCTAATTAGGTGAAGATAACTTATGCTCCTTGGCACAGTGTCGCAATCTCCACAAATACTGTCCACGCTTCAAAAACTACAAGAGCATTATATGGATTAAACGCCAGCACGCACATCAAAAAGTCTGCTCTGAAATGTTAACAAAAATGTAATCGTATTTAACGGTGCACTCACTGTGAAACTTTTCGGTTGCGGATCCATTGTTTTCTTGTTTTTATGTCATTGCACTGCTTCGAATGTTCCACAATATGACATGAAAAGCTCAGACAGGTGCTTTTATTGCGCCAAAATACCTTCTGACTGTGTGCGGGTTGACTCTCTCCACAGATCTGACCTGTGACTTCTTTTGGTTTGGTTTCTATGACGACGGAAAGGTTTAATTCCATACTGTGAAACATTTTAGACAAGACCGGGGCATGTACGGTCCTTTGGTTGACTCTGACTGGCCTGTTTTCGCTAATTTGGAACTACAAAACAAACACATTTTAAATTTTTATCTCATTCATGGACTTTTATTTTCGAGGTGTTTTTTTTTTAATGAATTTTTTTCTATATCAACCTCACTTTTTCATTGCTTAGTCATAACATAAACTCTTACCAGTCTTACCAGCTCGTCAAAACAATGTTATTTACTGCTTTTTAAAAAGAAATACAATTAATATTATGCAGAATTGAGTTAACCATTTTGTTTTCTGTTTCTCATGTGGCCCCAGGGAAGAAATAATAATAACAATTGCCCACCTTTTTTTTTTTTTTAGACAAAGCAATAACATCTGCACGAAAAAAATCAGTTTCACAAGTTACACAATGCACCTTTAAGTTAAGAAATTCCTATCGTTTCCTTTCTTTTCTCCACAATCTGTCATATTAAAGGGGCTCCAGTATGTTGTAAAAGCAGCTCTACGGGTCAAAATGAGATCACTGTGTGTTGTCTGCATTTATTTATAAAGCATATTTATCGTCCACGAGCCTTGAAGTAATGCCAGTGCGCTGTTAGCATGCTAGTTGCTGTTAACAGTGGCTGCTCTAGCCTCCAAAAAATGTTCAATCATGCTGGTAATGTAAATAAAGTACATAGGGACCGCTGCAAACTAAAACAAACTAGTTCTGTTTTTCATATGTTCAAGATACAGGGCTCCCACTCTTTTCCACTGACAAAATTTAAAAACTTTTCCATGACTTTTTCATGACCTAAAGTGAATTTTTCATGACTTTACGGCACCTACACATGTAAAATTGACGATTCTTTTAGGGCTAAATATGAAATGTTAACCCTTTCCATTTACCTTATGGTTCTGGATGATAGTTTTTAACGTTCAGAATACTGTTAGTGCATTTATTGTCGTCTCTTTTAAACAAAAGGCGCAGACATTCAGAAATAATCATAATGGCCTAATGAGAACTTAACAGAACGCTGTACATGTGTGAAAGATAATAAAATGCCATGACTTCTCTAAAACTTTCATTGAATTTACAAAATTCCATGATTTTTCCAGGCCTGGTAAATGACATTTTCAATTTCCATGACCTTTCAAGGATTTCCATGATCGTGGGAACCCTGAAGATTGTAAAAATTAAGTACAGAGCCTCTAATTTGCCTTATAATCGTCTCTCCATCTCCACATCTTCAGCACCATTAGTATCAGGCCTGAGGTGAGATTTCCAAAAACATTTGCGTAATTAATTTTGGAAAGTATTTCTGCTTCAAAATCTAAAATATTTAGCTATTTTTTTGTATTTTTATTTTTGTTTTGCAGGTCTTTTGTTATTTTATTTCCAGTACCAAAAGCCGGAGCGTGATACTGTAAATCACAAAGGATTACACAGGTTTAGCTTTTAGCCATGTCCACATTGCATTCTGGGGGACGGAGTCACTGTTATTGTATTTACAGAACACAACGTTGATGGATGATACTTTAAGTCACAGGGGATTGGAGGGGGTTAGCATATAGCGACAGCCCCGCTGCATGCTGGGAGGTGGAGTTGATGACAGGCCACACAGGGGAGTACTCAGAGACACAACAGGTGCAAGGACAGACAACAGCTGCACCGAGAACTAAAGAAGAATGCACAAGGAGCCTGAGTCACGGTGTGTCTAACTTTAACAACGCGATGGTGGAAAAAACAATGCGGAACTTTAATAATATTCTAGGAACGTGGGGGTCATAGTCAGAGATCGACTGATGTGTTTGCTTTTTTCTTTTCTGCCAGTACAAATTGTTTAAAGCTGCACTATATTAGTTTTGTTTGGGGCCCGTCACCTGTTTGTTTCTCTGGATATTAAGGGTGTAAGAAAAAAATAAATTCTGTGACATATCATGATGCTTCATTGCACAATTCTCGAATCAATTAAAAATGAATCTGAATCGATGGTTCTTCTCATGATTTAAAAAAAAATGTATTAATTATATTTCATACAATACATGCATCCTGAATTTTGGACTTTGGGTCATCACGCAATGCATACTGGGAAGGATCCTCCGAAAAACTGAGCATCAAACCGCCACGTTTGTTTTCCCAGTGGGATGCGTCTATTGGCAAAGCTGATCTTTTCAAGTCTTTTTGAACCATCTCTTTTGTTTCTGGTTTTGATATTGTCATATTTTAGTTATGGGATTCGGACATCATAATTGTCTGCTTGTTGGATGTCCTAACAGCGGAAAATGGGCTTTGGACATTTGCAAACTTCATAACTGCGAAAGGGAATCAGATCTGCATGACTGCAAACCTCCCAAACAGAATTGAAAAATAGTGAAAGGCAAAAGCGATGGGCAATATTGATACACAGGGAGGACCAAAAAGGAAACCTTAAGAAATCATCCCAAGTTTGCAGCCAACATTTTGTATGTCGAGCCATCAAAGCAAAATCCTGTTTGTTAAGTGAGAGGTACAGAAGAAAAACAGGCTGAGCTTGCACTTTTTGTTCGAATGGCGTTACAGCAACATCACGTCTTGGTCTCTTTGCAGGTGGAGGGTGTTTCTTGATGAACAGCTGGTGCCTTTCGCTTTGGCTTTTTAAATTCATAACCAAAGTTGAGCGAGCGATCGGGATTTCGCTTTGATGGCGCTCCACATACAAAATGTTCGCTTCAAAAGCTTGTTTTCCGCTGTTAGAACATCCAACAACCACACAATTACGATGTCCGAATCCCGTGACTAAAATATGACAATATCAGAACCAGAAACAAAAGCGATATGGTTCAAAAGACTTGAAAAGATCGGCTTTTGACAACAGACACATCCCACTGGGAAATCAAACATGATGATCACTTTTTCGGAGGACCCTTCCCAGTACACATTACGTGATGACCGGAAATCCAAAATTCGGGATGCATGTATTGTGTTGAAGGTGTTGCTGACTGCATTATTAGAAGTAATTATTGCAATATATCATCCATTGTTTTAGTATCGGGATAGATCATGATATATCCAATCGTGACATGCGAATTATGATATGTATTGCATCGTCAGACTCAAGGCAATGCACACACCGACTGAAGATGTCATTGCTGTGCCTAGAATATTCCTCAGTATCACATTAAACAGCTCTGTCTTACATTTATTCTGTTATAAGTGGTTTTAAGGCTCAAAAATATCTAGAAAAACAGGCATTCTGACTGAGCAGGGGTTCCCTCTCCACAGATCTGACCTGTGACTCGGTCTGGTTTGGATAGAAAAGGTTTAACACCGCACATAATGCACTTCTAAATTAAAAATGTAGATTATAAAAGAGTCATTTGAAACCTTGTAGTCATAATGCATTATTCCAAGTAATTAAAACTAATAAATGGCACAGTTTTGTAACAGTAATAAAGAATATATTAAATTTAGTCATTTTTTGGTATTAATTATGAACACTGTGCACAAGGGTGAATAGCTTTAATTAATTAAATTGAGATTAATGTGTTATGTTAGGAGTGAATGCTAAGGTACCTGCATTGAAAACACATGAATGGGCTCTGACCTATAATGAGGAATAATTTAGAGAACTGCAACCTAAACTGCGAGGAGAAAAAGTGAATTAAAAATCATCTTAACAAATGGGAGATAATTATGGCGGGAACACGGAGGCCCAGTTTATTCAGATGGGGGTCTATTGTATGCTGATAACAATGTGTACAAGTTGGAAAGTACTGCCTATTCAGCTCTAGTAGTACAAAAGGGTACTACAGTGGCTGGATGTGATCATTAGTTGGATGCCAGGTCCCGGGCTAATGAAGTATGAAGCGGAGCAGACAGGCGCAGAGCACTGGGGAGCTGAGCTAGCTTTTAGCCAGCATTACGGGGGCAAGCGCAGGCATTCCTATATATACGCCGCGTTCTATTCCTGGCCCTGATTGGAGAGGTTTTGAAGTGCGAGCCCCTCACCGCATTGTTCTCGTGGTTTGTGGGTGCGGAGGAGAGCTTGGAGGAGGGGTGGATGGTGGGGTAGAGGTTTGAAAACTGGGGTATGCGGTGAGGTTCCCGGAGGTAGGTATTTGCATTGCCACTGCTGAGGCTAGAAATTTTGAGCGAGTTTAATGACTTTTCTCCGGCTTGGATGTTGTTTTGTAGAGAGTTTTAGGTAACGCTTTATAACGGTGACATTTTAATTAGCCGTAACAGTACATGAACAAAGAGGCCATATTAATAGTATATTAGAAATGATTCAGGCCTGATAATACTTAAAGGGACAGTCCAGAATTTTGGACACAGGGCCTCATTTCCTAGTGAGCCAGAGTGTTGAAGACATGTGGACACTTTTTAAAATATTCCATATGATTTTAAATATCCAGTCCTTGTATTTGCAGAGGTCGCTGGTGCTAGACTAGTGCATGTCAATGGCCATAGTTATCCTGCCACTAAAAACAGTCTTACCCACTCCAGAAAACACCCGAAGCAAATCTATTATTACACCAGACTGTCCATGTAAATGTCTGTGTCGATAGAATAATGTGTGAAATAAAACTAATCTTGCATCACATGAATCGTCACATGTTGAGGGACTATTTTCTCATAGATCAGTCCGCCACTGCCAAGCTTTCTATAAGGAAGTACAACTCACTGCTGCTGCTCAGACATAAATCCTTCAAATGCAAGGTTGGTTTTACTTCTAAAATTATTCTATCGACACAGACATTCACATCGACAGGCTGGTGTAATAACAGATTTACTTCGGGTGTTTTGTGGAGTGGGTAAGACTGTTTTTAGTGGCAGGATAACTACGGCCATTGACATGCACTAGCCTAGCACCAGCGACCTCTGCAAATACAAGGACTGGATGGATTATTTCAAAAAGTTTCTCCACACGTCTCCAACACTCTGGCTCACTAGGAAATGTGGTCCTGTGTCCAAAATTCCAGACTGTCCCTTTAACAGGATCCCATGCCACAAAATCTCACAAGACAAAATATCGTCCACACTTTTGGACTGGACAAAAAAAGGTTAAGTGCAGGTGGATTGCATCTTTTCAGAAGCTGAAGTTCCAAAAACCACTGCTAGAATGACAACAAAAATATTAAACTAAGTAAACACAACGTCTGAAGCCAACTTTGTGAACTAAATCAGACTATTTACGTCTTAGAAATTATGTCAAAATCTCGCCTTGTCTCGTTCTCGTGGACCCAATCTCATGTCTCGTCTTGTCTTGTGGAAATTCTGTGTCGTACCACCCCTAAAACGTAATTAGGTCAGGTCAGGGTATTAATTATTAAAAGTAGTTACCACCCTGAATCATTCTTAATAAACTTGTATTCTATTTGTTCTGCTATCCGGTATTGCTTTTTGAGTCCTGATTTAGTCCCTCAAGGTTTAGACCTGGTTAAGTCCTAAGAGCTTGTTTGTAGTTTCTAGTCGATCTTGTAGTTTTTATTTTATTATTTATTTCATTACGCTTTGGTCTTCATAGTAGTAATTACGTCAAGAAGTTCCTTTTAATTCCCTTTCTTCAGGCACATGCTGTCATACCAGTTCCTTCCGTATAATAAAGTAAAAATTGTTTACAGCATGTTTATCACCCACGAACCAGGAAGCAATGCCTGTGCGCTGTTAGCATGCTAGTTGTTTTTAACAGTAGCCGCTCTAGCCTCTAAAAATCTTAAAACATTCTTTATAATTGTTGTTTAGCAGTTGTTTTTTTTATGTTTTTCAGACAGTAAAATCAAGTACAGGACCTTTAATTTTGTAGTTTCTCGTAGATCCAGTAGTTATTTTATTATTTTTATTCCATTTTAGTCAGAATTTGAACCTTGCTTTGGTCTCTATAGGCTTGTAAAGAAGATTAAGTAGTAAACGTTTGCAGATCCTGGCTGTAACCCTTGACCCTTGTCCTAGGAACTACAAAAGGTTCCCACAATGCAAAATATTTCATTGAACAGTTACTCTACAGCTTTATTCCATCTTGAAATCTTCTTTTTTTTAAGGTTTCATTCTTGGTTTCATCCATTTTTATTTGATTTATTTTTTTAGAGTTTCAGTAGTCCTTGCCATAACTGAACCTATCTTTATTACAGATTGTACGGTGAGAGCCTGATATTATTTGAGGTGGTAGTTGGTGTGAAAGCTTTTGAGACCCAATGGCGTAACGATATCAGGTTGCAAGGTTGTGGGTCATAATCCCTGGCCTCTTTCAGGGCTGCATTCCTGTGTGGGGCTAATTTAAAGCACATCTGTTGGCCTTGCTTGGACTGTCAGGCTAACAGCTTTTTCAACTCTGTGCTTAAGTGCAGTTCTTGTACTGTGTTTTGTCTCTAACCGTAACACAAGCTTTTAAATCATTGAACAAATTGAAAAGCAGCGAGTCGGTTTGCATAAAGGTGAGGTATGCACTTATTACATGAGGGTGCAGTGACCTGTAGCCACTTCGATATTAATCCAATACAATCATACTTAAGGTGGAATTAATTTATATTGATCTGTACATATGAAAGTGAGTGTACGAAGCACTAACCCAGAATCTAATCTGCAGATGATCCATGACGATATTGCGGAAAATGTAACAAAACAACATGTGTTTAGGAAGTAATGCTATGAAAATGTTTTGTGGTTAAGTTACATCTTTATTAAGCTAATATCTAGTAGCCAGGCTGGCACCACCTAATAGCTCCACTCAGTTTAATTTCTCTACAGGGACTAGACACTAGACAGTTCGTAAAAACCCCAGAAGTGCAAGTTCGGGCACCAGCCAATCAGCAAAGAGACATACATTCTGTGTTTGGCAACGATTCCCAATATCAAGGATTTAAAGCCGGAAAAAAGAGAATGTTTGGTGAATTTTTATCAAATTCCAACGGGATTTGGGAAAACGTAATATACCAGTTAGCCCCATTAGTGGCACACTACATATGTTTCGACCAAATAGCAGCGATTGGTTAAATTAAAAAAAGTACCTGCCTACGGTCGAGAGAATGATTTCTAATGCTGCGAGGTCAGACGGTTTCCACAAAGTGAAACCAGCTGATGAATCAGGCAAAATATCTAGTACATGAGGATGTAATTTATTTAATGGTATTGAAAAAATTGCATGAAAACTTACAAAAAATGTTTTATCTCTATAGGTGGAGTGAATGGTTGCTTATATACATATTGTATATTTTTTGTTTCCTATTAACAATAATCAGAAGACACAACTTTATGCTACTTTCTGATCTATGTTGGAATGTTTCCCCATCAAAAACATACCTGGAGCTGTGTTTTGTTTCATTCACAGACACATATTTAACAGGAAGTGCTCCACTGAGTTTTTAAACTCAATACACCTTCACTATTATCATTTGGATAATTTCAGCCCTGGAATTGCCAATTTCTACTGAACAAAAGGTAATAGACAGAGCTGTTAACTTGAAAACTACCGCTTCATGACATCACAAGGTGGAACAGAACATTTTGAGCTTTGAAGATGTAGACAAAGGTAAAAAGGTTTATTCAAACGTGTGAAAAAAACAAAGCACGACACCACGTATGTTTTTGACAACATTATAGTATGCGTAAAAGCTCACAAGAATGAATTTGTGTAAAAGAGGACCAACCCCCTATGAGAAACCCACACACTAGAACATTTGAATAAAGTCTGTTGTATTTCCTATGCATTTATAAAAAACATAACTTAATAAAAAACACGGCCACATTTGCATATACACATTCACGGGACCTTCACACGCTCAAACTTATTTCCCCTTCTTTCTCTGCTGTACAAATCCTACTTGAGTCGTCTTGAGCGTAATTGGAGCTCGTACAATACCAGGGGAGATTATTAGGCCCTGGCACAGCTCTGTTCGAGGTTCTTCTTGTTTCTCTCTTTTCTCCTGGTCCATGGGCTTTGATGTTGTACCAAGCAAACTGACCAAAGATGCCAAAACCAGCCTCTGAATAGATCAAGATAACATGTGACGCTTCTGCTTCCTGCTTCTTTCAAATTACACTAAAACGAACATACACCAAGAGTAAGTGGTCTTGCTGTGTCCCAATTCTGATTCATTATCTCAAATATGCAATAAAAACTTGCTGTAATTATCACACTGGGGTGGGTATTAGTGAAAAACATGAATTTTGATCTCTTTTTGTGTTTACCAGATGATTATTATCAGCTTATATTATCAAGAATGTGCATTAAATTGTCTTGTTTTAAGTTTTGTACAGAAAATATATGGGAAAAAGTCCAAAAATCACCAGATTTGGAAATGTTAATATAAAAAATGAAACCTGATTTTGATAAAAACCACAGTACAACACATTTTTTGTTCCAAAAACAGACTAAAATTAAAGTTGTTTTTTTTTTTTTTTTTTTGTCTTTGTAACACCTCCATTGTTCAGGTAACGTCTTCACTCAAAAAAAACTTAATCTAGTTGACACAACAAGTGGAAAAACATGTGCCCTTGCTGTGAACGGGTTTTATCTCTGCAAACCTGATTCTTATTTGGTCTGGAAGAGGGCCTTCTCCTAGTCTGATTCATCAGCCGGTTTCACTTCGTGGAAACCGTCTGCCCGTGCAGCATCAGGATTTGTTCGCTCGGCGGTAGGCGGATACTTTTTTTATTTAATCAGTCGCTGCTATTTGGTCATGACGTATGTAATGCACCGCTACTGATATATTGGTATATTAAGCTTTTCCCAAATCCTGTAGGAAGAAGGGCAATAACGTCTTTCTCCTTGATAAAATTCACCAAACATTCTCTTTGTTCCGGCTTTAAATCCTCAATCTTGGGAATCGTTGCCAACACATAATGTCTGTCTTCATCTACATCCATCTCGACCGCTTTGTTTACTGTTGTGCTGTACCACCAAAGTTACCCAGACAGGCGCTTTAGTTTGACGTCATGGTTTCACTTCGCTGATTGGACCGTCTAGTGTATTCTGATTCCTGACCTAGTCACTGGAGAGAAATGAAATTGAGAGGAGGCAATAGGTGACGCCAGCCTGACTAGCCTTCTCCTGTTTGTTTCTATGGGAAATGTTGTTCCTTTGGCAATAATATTCCACAGTGTTGCATAAAACTTATCTATCTCCACATTCTGAAGCATGATTCTATTTCCATGAAATCATACAGGCGAGGTACCACGTCAAGAAAGTTACATACTGTACCTATAAGAAAAAGTCTCAATACTGGCTTTCTGGAGTTTTCTGTATGATCTTACACTAGTTCAAGCCCATTTTTATTCCTCGTTTAGCAGATTACAAAGTTTCCTCTTCACCTCACATCTCTCACACACATCACATGTATAAATGCCATGGGCTTAAACCTGTCCCATTATCACACTCTACATCAATAATTAGACATCTGACAATTGAGTGTGATGTGTTTTGTTTGGCAGCTACACTTTCACTTTCAGCGTCTCGTTTTCAGTTTGAAGTAATGAGAAATGTAATGAGCTATTTACTCACCATGATGTAAAAGGGGGCTAGGGCTTTTGAGAAACTTGTACAAAAAAATATGAGTCAAGCAACGACAATTAAAGACGCTGTACCTCCTGATTTTTACTCGCTTCAAAGCTTATTTTTAAAAGTTTGCAAAGGTCCAAAGTTATTCCTCAGTTAGTTTATGTATTCTGAGCATCCAAATTACTCACCACACTGAGTATATAAGCATGTTTCAGCCCCAACTAGCATGCAAACAGCACATTTCCTGATTCTCTGACAATAAAACTGTTTATAATTCAATGCAGACAACGCAAAGCAGTCGGAATTCTATTTTGTGAGCTGCTTTTACAATATATTTGCACAAGGGGAAGAAATGTAAAGGTACACTGCGTAACTTTTCTACTTTTCTGCTCGTCTCCATGGCGATGTTGTTGCTTTGACTGGGATGTTCCACAGTATGGCCTGTGGAACATCCGTGGCACAAATATAGCTTGTATTTATTCAATTACACGTCTTTTTATTTGCCAAAACTGTAGTGAAAACATAATTATTACCTTGGGCTCTCTTGTCCACAGATCTGGTGTTCTTGTCTCCACGGTGATAGTTAAATTAAATGCCATACTGTAGAACATCCCAGGAAACAGCTATAAACTAATAAACTTCATGGCGTCAAGCAGGTGGTGGACGCTCTACCAAAAAGTTACGCAATGCACCTTTAATTTACAATACATTGAGTTTCTTACACTGAAAATGTCTAGTGTCCTTGAGTCCGAGTGGCAGAGTGGTTAGCGTCTCATACCCACCAGCCCCAACCTCTACTGTACTGCATGTTGTGTCATTTGTTTTTCATAAGTATAATAAAAACATGAGTATCATCGTAAAAGCTTTATGGAGTTCAATAAGAAGTTAATACCAGTAGTAACTTAATTTAATGGGCCAACAAACAACTCTCAGCGGGTTATGTAAGATAAGATAACACACAAACCGATAGAAAGCAGCTGTGTTCTTTCCATGAAAATACCCACGATGCACGGCGGCATGCGCAAGTGTTGACCTGGTCCCAGTGAATGACAGAAGAACATTCCTGACAGATTGAAATACCAGCATTGATGTGTTAAACAGTTGGGGACATGAAGTTAACCTTGACTTGTGCTTTTCCTCACATATGTACAAGAAGCATCAAAGAAAAAATGCTCGGGCAGCTGACATGCAAGTACACGTCTGGACTAAAATCACATTAAAGTGTACATGTACTTTTAATTCGTTTAAAGATGCACTGTGTAATCTTTTCTGGTAGAGGGTCCATCACACGCTCGACTCCATGTTTTCTTCTCCTGAAATGTTCTACAGTACGGCATTTAAGTTAACGATCTCCATGGAGACAAGAAAGCCGCATCACCAGGCCAAGTTACAGGTCCGATCTGTGGAGTAGTGGACCCCCCTCACAGTAATAATGCACGTTTTGTGGGAGTTTTGAGAAATAAAAACACATAATAAACACATGTTGTATTTGTTTAATGTCATACTGTGGAACATCCCAGGCAATGCAATAACATCACCATGGAAAGAAGAAAATGGAAGATCCTCTACAGGAAAGCTTACACACTACACCTTGAAGATAAAAAAAACAACAAAAATCTAAAAATAAGTAAATACAGGATTTCGACACTATTAACACTGACACTATCTGAATATCCTTCACCAGTTGTTGAATTGATTTGCCAGAAATGTTCCACAGTATGGTATTAAAAACATTTAATTCTATAAAGACAAACATGCCACCAAACGAGGGATGCACAGATCCAGCTTCTTCACTTCTGATACTGATTCCAATACTATATCGTTACGTATCTGCAAGTATCCAATAGCAACCAATACCAATGCACAAGCTAAAAACAGAATTTATTTCCTTAAAAAAGTTAACATGAGACAAAACGAATCCAAATGTGTTAGAAAGCTGTTTTTATCCCTCAAGCAACCACACAACTAGCCTTGTTGGCGCCACCTAGTGCCTCCGCTCAATTTCATCTCTCTCCAGCGACTAGACGGTTTCCAAGAACCCTGAAATGCGAGTTCGGGCACCAGCGAAGAGTCATACATTCTGTGTTGGCAATGATTCCCGAGATCGAGGATTTAAAGCCAGAACAAAGAGAATGTTTGGTCACTTTGATCAAGGGGAAAGACGTTATTGCCCTTCTTCCTACGGGATGTGGCGCATTACATACATCACAACCAAACAGCAGCGAATGGTTAAATAAAAAAGTACCCGCCTACTGTCAAGTGAACAAATCCTAATGCTGCGAGGTCAGACTTTTCCACGAAGTGAAACCGGCTGATGAATCAGGCAACCACAGAACAGCTTTGTGAAGATAAAAGTTTAAACCTTATTTCTGGACCAACTACGAACTGTAAATAGTCTTATTACATCATCTTATCTGTCCAACCAGGATACCGATTGAACCAAAATTTGAAAGCTAATATTCATTCCAGCCAATCACAATCAGCACCGATATCCAATACCAGTATCGGATCAGTGCATCCCTAGACCAAACCAAGTTACAGGTCAGATCTGTGGAGAGGCAATCTTGTTAAAAGTTTGAAGGCACGCTTTGGACAATAAAAACACATGCAAGACAGATACATCTAATGCCATATTGCGGAACATTTCTACATAGCATCTCCTTTAACTGTAATACCAGCCATAATCAACCAAGTTCTATATTACAGATCAGTAACTAAATAGAAATGTGAAGTGTGTAGGTTTCTGAGGACTTAGGTTAAAGAAAGTATACATCCTTCCCAGCGTGAGTTCACTTGTAATTGACTGGATTCAGGCCAAGAGAATTAGTTGGCTCCCCAGCTCGAGCGGTGAGCCAGGTCAACAAACCGCCAATAAAAAGGTCAAAGGTCAATCCGCCTGCAGCTGACCACATGTAACTTATCCAATGCTCGACTTAATAGGAAGCTAAGCACTGCGAGTCAAAGGCGCGCAGAGGTTAGTTCAAATCCAGGGAGCAGTTACGGGTTTTAAAAGTGTATTTCTGTGACGTTTCAGATAACATGTGATACAGTTTTATAATAAAAACACCTTAATGAAGCAAGAACAAAGACTTTGATCAGAATGCACCAATAAAGTATTAAAAGTTCACTATACAACAAATCAGGTTGAGGGTTACCACGAAATTGTTTCCATAGAGATGCTACTGCTTGGCCTGGATTGTTCAAAAGTATGCCATAACATGTACACTACCGGTCAAAAGTTTTATAACACCCTAATTTCTCCAGTTATTTATCGCAATTCAAGTCGTGCAAGTCCAATGAAGAGCTTGAAATGGAACAAAGGTAAAAACTGAACAGACAGAGGTTAAAAAAAAAGATAAAAGATACAAAACACAAGTCCAAGCTCTGCCAAAACTACCTCAGGAAAAAAGAACAAGATGAAACAACATGAAAACATGGAGTGTCCAGCACAGTGTCCAGACTTAAACCCCATCCAGCTGGTTTGGGATGAACTGGACAGAAGAGTGAAAGCCAAGAAACCTACAAGTGCCACACATTTATGGGAACTTCTGCAACAGACTTGGGAAGAACTTTCTGAACAATATTTGATTTCTATTGTAAAAAGAACAAGCCACGAGTGTGTTCAGCTGTTATATCTGCCAAATGTGGATACTTTCATGAATCAAAAGAATAGAATAGAATAAGTTTCGGTCAATAGTAAAAAGAAAAATGGAAACAAAAATGTGTGGTGTTCTAAAACTTCTGACCAGTAGTGTATCTATCTTACGTTAAGTCAATTACAGCTATTTTTATTGTTCAGAAATACCTTAAAAACATGCATTCTCATCGTCAGCGTAGTCGCCTCTCCACAGATTTGACTTGTAACTTGGCCTTGTACCATCACTTGTTTGTTTCTTTGGGAATGAATATCTTTATTGTCATACTGTACAATATTCGGACTAAGAAAAGCAAAGAAATCTCCATGGAAACAAGCAATTTTCGGGCCCTCTACCAAAAACGTTACACAGTGAAGATTCAGAATTAAAAGGGGTTAGCTGTTATGGTTAGAGTATTACTTAAAAGTGCATTATGTCACTTTTCTGGTGGAGAGTCTGTCAAATGTTTTTCTCTGTGGATATGTCATTGCTCTGCCTGGAATGTTCCACAGTATGGCATTAAACAGCTCTACCTTACATTTATTCAATTACAGGTAGTTTTATAGCTCAAAAATACCAAGAAAAACAGGCATTCTGACTGTGAGCGGGGTCGCCTTTCCACAGATCTGACCTGTAACTTGGTCTGGTTTGGTCTCCATTAAAACCTGAATAACTAAAAAGACCTGTACCTTTATATTTTTCCGATATATTTGAGCAAAATATGTCAGATATTTAGTATTTTGTATCTGCATCTAATCATAGCGTTTCATTGTCCGAGAATGAGGAAGTGCACTGTTAGCATGCTAGTTGTTTTGCTTTATCAAAAATGTAGCTAGTATAAAGTATTACTCGGTTCTCTAGTGTTTTTCGGGGTTTGCTAAAAATGTAAATGACCTCTCAAATTTGATCAGAAATAATTCCCAAATCTTCAAACTAGACCACAGATGTTGAATTTCAAACACTCGAAAAGACTCCCCTGACAGTTTCTACGATTGATTTTTATTTGTCCTAGATATTTCATTTCACTCTTGTTTGCACATCCGAAAGATTAAAACAATACTCGTCTTTGTTCGCTACTCCTTTTATTTTATTTTCGCCAATTTCTTTTTTAACTTCGGGCATGTTTACAGAACTTTGGACCAATATTTCGTCTGCTGACATCTTTTAATTTCACTTTTCTCATTAAAACTGCGTCAAAGTTGATAAATACTACGTGTCTTTGCTTGAGACAAGAGTAATGTACACGAGGATATTAATGTATTCATCACGCAGGCTTCAGCAAATCAGTTACGAAAGCCCCCTTACCTGAGAAAAGTCAAAAAAACATCCCATTGAAATGTTGATGAGAATTATAATTAGCGCTAGTGCCACAGTAAACACATTAACAATAGGCCATAAACAGACTCATGAATTGGCATGAAGTGTATTTATGGAGACAATGTTTAATAAGCACTCAGGAATAATTAGGGACTGTGTTTTTTAACTGAACTTAATTCTGAACTTTAAGAAATCAAGTTTATACAGTTGGTATTGGCATAAATTACACATTAAATATAACTTTTAGTGTAAACAATGGAGTCATAAGCTTAGCCATGAGATATTGTAATTAGATAAAGATATTTTCAACAGATCTATTGTTATCTATGTCTGTCTATCTATTGATTCAAGGAACGTCTGTCTGTGTCTTTCTCAAACCGCTCATCCGACTGATCTCAAATTCGGAGACAACTATTTCATGTTGTTAGGACAAAAAATGCCAAAGATCTGGTTCATAACAATAACAAAAAAACAAAAAAGAAAGTTAATTTTGTACTTTTTCTCAATAAGCAGCACTGTGGTAGTACAAGTTATAGTAGTAAATGTAAAAATGCAAAAGTAACAACAGTAGTAGTAGTAGTAGTAGTAACAATAGTAGTTGTAGAAGCTGAAGTAGAAGTAGAAATAGTTATCGTAGTAGTCGCATTAGTCGCAGTAGTCGTAGTAATCATAGTAGTTGTAGTAAGAGTAGTAGTAGTGGTAGTAGTAGCTGTAGTAGTGGTAGTTGTAGTAGTAGCAGTAGTACTAGTAGCTGTAGCAGTAGCAGCAGTAGTATTAGTGGTAGTAGTAGTTCCAGTACTAGTAGTAGTACTAGTTATAGTATTAACAACAGTTGTAGCAGCAGTAGTAGTAGTAGTAGTTGTAGTAGAAGTAGAAGTAGAAGTAGTAGTAGTAGTAGTAGTTATAGTAGTAGTCGCAGTAGTCGTAGTAGTAGTAGTCACAGTAGTGGTATGTGTAGTCGTACAAGTTGTAGTCATAGTAGTAGTCGTAGTAGTACTAGCAGTAGTAGCAGTAGCAGTAGCAGCAGCAGTAGTAGTAGTGGTAGTAGCTGCAGTACTAGTAGTAGTACTAGTACAACAGTAACAGTAGTAGTACTAGTAGTCAGTAGTAGTAGTAGTAGTAGTAGTAGTAGTAGTAGTCGTAGTCGTAGTAGTAACTGCAGTACTAGTTATAGTAGTAAATGTAGCAATAGTAACAGTAGTAGTAGTAGTAGTACTAGTCACAGTAGTAGTAGTAATAGTCGCAGTAGTGGTAGCTGTAGTCATAGTAGAAGTCGCAGTAGTAGTAGCAGCAGCGGCAGCAGCAGCAGCAGCAGGAATAGTCCTAGTAGTAGTAGTAGTAGTAAGTATTAGTAGCAGTGGCAGTATTCACTATAGAACTGTGCCACTCAAAACACGCTTAATTAAATCTCCTCCATGCTCTCTAACTTATGATCAGTCTGCATACTGGAGTTAGAATTATCTTAAATTTATTACCGTCTGACTTCTATTTTATCACTAGGAACCATGCAGCGGTCTGTGTCCATATATCTCTCCCCATCTCCATTGAAGAGTTTAACAATCCGATTATGGCAGTCAGCGGAAAGTCCATAGTGTGTAATTTATTCACCCATTGCTCCTTTAAAGAGCTCATGATCACTGCTCACTCCTGTAGCGAACTAGCAACCCGCTCCACCACATTACGACCATTTACATTTCAAAAGCCTGTCTCTCTGGACCATGTTTAACCCCGAGACCCTAAAAAAGCAAGTTAGCACATCCGTCTTCTTTTCCCCCTTCTCCGCTCCGAGTGGAAAAACACGTATGGGGCTGGGATTTGAACGCCATTCCGAAACCGCGACAGCACCTGAGTAAATTTGGCGAAGTTGAAATCCTGCCATACGAGGAGAGCCGCTCGGAGGATTGGGTTTTGTTTGGAGAAAAAACAAAAAGAGGTCCAAGAGGAAACATCTGTGCCAAAGAGACTGACCTCCTAAACATGTAGAGCAATGGCCCCAGTGGTACTATGGAGTACTTAGGGGCCCCATGTGGCGAGGGCAGAGCCAGGCCCCCCACAGGGAACACGAGAGACTGCCTGTGGGCCCCAGGGGAATCTGTGGAGGTTAGTGGATGTCTGAAGTGCAGAGGAAATAAGGTACTAACAAGCAGCATAGCCTTCAATTGATAAATGGTGTAGTAAATAGTACAAATACTTTAACGGTGCACTGTCTGATTTTTTTGTTGGAGGTCACCTTCTTGTTTTTACACGTCATTGCTCTGCCTGGAATGTCTCACAGTATGACATTAAACAGCTCTACCTTACATTTATTCAGTTACAGTTGGCAGATTTGACTAGTACCGTATTTTTCGGACTATAAGGCGCACTTAAAATCCTTTAATTTTCTCAAAAATCCATAGTGCGCCTTATAATCCGGTGCACTTTATGTATTAATTCTGGTTGTGCTTACTGACCTTGAACTGATTTTATGTGGTACACGGTGCTCAAAAATCTGTCAAAATATTTTAGTACGACTTTGGTAAACTACAAAGTCGCACCGCTTGAGGGATTGTTGGAGCATTACGGCTACTGTAGTCAAGAACCTCATGGAGTAAAGCCCAATTTACGGTCCTTAGTCCGCCAGAACCTGACCACATCATCACAAGGAGCAGGAGCGAACCGTTTTTTTTTTTTTTTTTTTTTTCAGAGCTTATAGTTTATGCAAATGAGCTATGTGTCTATAAAATGTAAAAAAAATGTGTGCAAAGCTACATTAAACACATTATTACTCAACGTATATTTGACTCGTACTCGTAGGAAATAAAAAATAAACTTAAATGATCCACCCACATTCACATTCGCCAAGACAGAGAGGAAACAACACGATCTGCCAATGGATCGTGGATGTCTGGGCTAAGGGATCAGTCTCAAGTGTCGTCCCTTTGTTTCGCTCAATGCCTCTTATAATCCAGTGCACCTTATGTATGAAAATAGACGAGCGAATTCAACATTATTGATATTGCGCCTTATAGTCCAAAAAAAACGGTAATTTGGTCTAGTTTGGTCTCTGTGAACATAGAAAAGGATAATACTGTGAAACATTCCAGACAAAGCAATAAAATCTCCATGGAGAAAAGCATTTGATGACCCCTCTTCCAGAAAAGTTACACAATGCACCTTTAAATTGTGAGATGTAGTATTAGTAGAAAGAAGTTTTGAGAATTAAACAACAAACAGTTCGAAGTAACACCTCAAGAAATGTATATATAGCATGAAATAAGTTGACTTAAAGCCCCACTGTGTAACTTAACTACAATATGGCATTAGACCTTTTAATCTCCATGACACCAAGTGAAGTTACAGGTCAGATCTGTGGAGAGGCAACCCCGCTCATGGTAAGAATGCATGTTTTTATTATCAAGCAATCAAACACTTGTAATTGAAAAACTCAACGCTAGATTGAAAGCATCATCTCCATGGAGACAAGCAGATGGAAAAGTTACATAGTGCAATTAAAGCTTTAAAACACACCATGCCCTCCTTCTTGTGAGTATTTGTCCTGTTTTTACTAAGGAAATAAAGGGATGAAACTGAAGGGAATATGAAAGTATATATGTATGTATGTATGTATATATGCCTGTATATAGAATGAAGGCTAGCCCCCATTTAGACTTATCACAGTATTCATGACAGGCTTATTTTCTTTTGGTACATATTCTTAGTAGCGAGAGTACACCCCCCCTTTGGAGATTTGCATATAGCGTCTCTAGGGCAGCTGCTTTGACATATTTCTCCCCACGATGCACATGTACAGTATGCACACAAGTCTAATTTCACCGATGACTTCCTCAGAATCAATACAACGCATGCACAGTCAATGGAGGAACACGCTGTATTGTACAAGCTGCAAAAGGCAGAGAAGCACCAAGGTCATACATAAGAATAGAAAAATCTGACTTGGAGATGCAGTATTTAATATCCAAGGTATGTTTTTGCTTTGAGGAATTTGGAAAAGATAAAAATGCATCTTCTCAATGTAGAATACCCTATATGTATTAAAAATTCAAACTTGATTTCGACTTGACAGATAAATAGACACAATACTCAATAATAAGAATCATAATAAAAACTTAGGATGGATAGGATGTCATTTTCAACATTAAATCGTAGTACTTTCTTGCATACTCCCATGTGGTCTTGTATCTGTGTAATCCCTCAGTGGTCCTTGTAGGTCCCACAGTGGTCCATTTTGAAAACTCTAATGTGGACCCAAATCTTATGTATTGACCACCCTGTACTTTATACTTACAGAGTATAAAGTATAAAAGAACAGTAGCATAAGTAGTAATAGTAGCAGCTGTGGCAGTACTAGTAGTAGTACTAGTTACAGTAGTGAATGTACCAATACCAACAGTAGTAGTCATCATACCAGTAGTAGTCACAGTAGTGGTAGTAGTGGTAGTAGTAGTAGTAGTAGTAGTAGTAGTAGTAGCAGTAGTTGCAGTAGTGGTAGTTGCAGTAGTGGTAGTTGGAGTCGTAGTAGTAGTAGAAGCAGTAGTAGCAACAGCAGTAGTAGTAGTTGTTGTAGTAGTAGTTGTAGTCACAGTACTGGTAGTGGTAGTGGTAGTTTGAGTCATATTTGTAGTAGCAGTTATATTAGTTGTAGTAGTAGTAGTAGAAGAAGTCGCAGTAGTGGTAGTTGGAGTTGTAGTAGTACTAGTCGTAGTAGTCACTGTAGTGGTAGTTGGAGTCATAGTAGTCATAGTACCAGTACTAGTAGTCGCAATAGTGGCAGTTGGAGTTGCAGTAGTAATAGTCATAGTAGTAGCAGTAACAGCAGTAGTAGTTGCAGCAGAAGCAGCAGCAGCACAGCAGCAGCAGTAGTAGTAGTTGTAGTGCAGTAGTGCTAGTGGTAGTTGAAGTCGTAGTAGTAGTAGTCGTTTTCATTGTCATCGTAGTAGTAGTAGAAGCAGTAGTAGCAGCAGCAGTAGTATTAGTAGTACATATGAGTAATACTGACTTTACCAGAGGTTGTATTGGCATCAGCAGCAGCATGTGGGAAGTTACTTTTTACTCATTATTGCATACTTTTACCTCAACTTAAGACATCTCGGTGAAACATGAAGTAGACATTTCGAGTATTTCTTCCAACTTTGAAGATGAGAGCTTTACAATGAGGACCGCGTGGACTTGCACATGAACCACGCCTCATGAAAGGAAGCACTGATTGACGATGCAAAAAGAGAATTAAATAGTCCCTGAATGCATCTCCTAGAAATAGCTTGACATCTGAACTTTTCATCTCCGCTCCCTGCACCACCCCTCTCCCCGGGGCTCTTTCCAGTAAAGTCTCCGTGACGACAAGCGTTGACACAGCACCCGTCAGGAGAGACAACTTTCATAAACTAGCGAGAATTAGCGCGTCGACTTGCACTATGCCTCTGCAGATAAAAGTCCCTTATAACTTGACTTGTAAAATGTCACCCCGTTCCAAAAAGGGATTAAAGACTACGCCAACATTTTTTTCTTTCAAAGGGGAATAAGAATTGGCAGGAGCAGTGTTTGGGGATTGGTAGAGATAGCGAAGAACACTGCACGAAGGTGGTATTGGCTGAAATTGGCAGCACTATTCCCTTCTTGATGTGTAGAGGTGCCGTAAAAGAGGTATTACGAATTCATAGGCTCCGGGCAAACCAAATGAGCTCGCGTCACCTGGAATTTACACGAGGCAGAAATCACTTATTCTCAACGTATTATTTTTCCATAGCGCAGACGCCATTGGGTGCTATTTTATTTTCCCGTCACCCCGGCGACCCCATCCAATGTAATCCTGTCTGGCGGGGTTTCCGTGGCAACTTTGTCACACATTTCAATGTTCGTAGGTGGAAGGGGTTATTCAAAAGTCCTGTTTCTGTTAGATGTCTTTTTTTTTTTTTCCCAAGGAGGTTACCGTAAATGACTTATAGATGTGCGGCCACATTTGCCCTTTATGTCAAGGAAATCTGGAAGTATGAATAAAAAGCCAAAATAATGCATAAATCTTATACTGCTTGTCCAGACCTTGCTCCGGTATTTCTTATATTACTTATTCACTCCCCACTTTCACATTCAATGGAAGGAGCCATAGCACACGGGGGTAAATTGACACAAAAGTGGCTATATATCTGCACTTATATACGGCCACTCTATACTGCACAAATTACTCACTACGCACTACAATCTCCCACACTAATATTGTACATCTGGGCCAATCTGGGTCAAGTGCACTGGCCAGAGCTCAGATTGAACCACTTAACTCTCAGTTGATGTTTAAATGGGCTATATATTAAAGGGACAGTCTGGAATTTTGGACAAAGGATCTCATTTCCTAGTTACACTTCTTTAAATATTCCATCCAGTCCTTGCATTTGCAGAGGTCGCCGGTGCTAGGCTAGTGCATGTCAATGACCATAGTTATCCTGCCACTAAAAACAGTCTTACCCACTCCACAAAACACCCAAAGTAAATCTATTATTACACCAGACTGTCGATGTAAATGTCTGTGTTGATAGAATAATGTTTGTAAAACTAACCTTGCATTGCATGAATCGTCGTAAGTTGAGGGACTATTTTCTCATATATCAATCCGCTGCTGCCAAACTTTCTATCAGGAAGTACAACTCACTGCTGCTGCTCAGACATAAATCCTTCAAATGCAACGTTGGTTTTACTTCTAAAATTATTCTATCAATACAGGCATTTACATCAACAGTCTGGCATAATAATAGATTTACTTCTGGTGTTTTGTGGAGTGGGTAAGACTGTTTTTAGTGGCAGGCTAACTATGGCCTTTGACATGCACTAGCCTAGCACCAGCGACCTCTGCAAATACAAGGACTGGATGAAATATTTTAAAAAGTGTCTCCACATTTCTCCAACACTCTGGCTCACTAGGAAATTAGGTCCTATGTCCAAAATTTCGAACTTTCCCTTTAATCTTAACTCTAAAATTCATTATCAAAGTTGTGCCACTTGAAGCCGAGTGACTTTAGCCCCCAGAGTGAAGAGTTTTAAGTCTCGTCTGGTTTTCAACACCGCGTGAATTGTGAGGTCCTCTGTTATTTATTTACTGCTATTTTATGATTTTTATAGTTTTTGCTTTTATTTGCTTTTATTGTTTTAGGACTGGTATAACCAAATTTGAGCAATTTACCTTTTTGTTATCTTCATTTTATGGTCTCTGTGCAGCACTTTGGAAACTGCTTTGTTTGTAAAACGTGGATTTGGATTTGGACTATAGCTTTAAGTATCTGCCAGTACCCGATAATGACCTACACCAGTGCAGAAACTGAAAACAAGCATTTATTTTCCTCATATAAAAATAAATGTAGTAGTGTAGTAGTAGTGTAGTTGTGTTTATCTCAAGTAACTACAGATAAAATAAAAGTTCAAACATTATTACACTTTCTGCACCAACTAACGATATTTGGAAGCTGATATTTGATTCCGCATATTTTTCAGATACCAGTATTCAGGTACCAATATCGGCCCTAATCAAATTTCAGTAGTTTCAATATTTTCAACAGTATGAGGAATATTTTCAACAGTATGAGGAAGACATTTTTTTGCCCTATACAAACACCGACTCTGTTCCAATGCAGCCAAATCATCTTGTATAAACTGGCAATCTATAAAATTCTAAAAAATAAATAACATGGAGTATGGAAAGAAACTACCGCAAAATACAGACATTTACAGAGGATGGGTTTGTAAATAAGTTCTTGTAAAACAGGCTGCTGAATTGTGTGTTATCTGTGCCGCTGGAGTGAGCACGCAATCCAGTGTCTCCCTCTCCCGGGACCTCACTGTTCCATTTCATGAAGCTAACCTTGGCCCCTTGTGGCATCCCGTCCCCGCTGAGCAAAAACACTGCGGAGACTGGGGCGAGGGGCAATGGGGCAGGGCATCTGGAGTAGGAGGGGGGCCCGAGGAAGGAGGGAGGGGAGGGGGGGGGATTATGGCGCCTCTTATGGGACCTCCGAGCAGCAGTCTTTCATCCCTGTCAGCCTATTCCTGTCACAACAGCTGGGGCATTATAATGTGTGTGATCTGGCTCGCCGCGATCACAATGGACTTCTCATTTTACTCCCGAGTCTGCGTGACTCCTCTCCATGGCGACGGATTCCAGACCCAAATCTGTCTATTTCCAAAACGCCATAACTCATGTTCTCATGTTTTAATCCAATTAGGCATTCCTCTATGGTCCACACTGGTCATTCTTGAACTGCTTTGAATACTCGTTTTCCCATAATTGGTTCGGTGGACGCAGTAATGCATTTTCCACATTCATTTTGAATAAAGTCACAGGTTTTGAAAACGTGTCCAGTTGCTTTGTTTGCTTACATTTCAAGTCTGTTTCAATTGGACCTCTGTCTGTTTGATGTCATGAATATGTTCTTGTTTTGTACAGAAGGTTCCACAGTAGAGCACAGACATGTCAGACTCAGGCCCGGAGGCCAAATTTCCCCACGATATAATTATATTTGGCCCACAAGATTATATCAAGTATGTATTAGAGCTGACCCGCAGGCTACAGATAGACTATAGAGACATTATTTATTAAAATTTTTGTTGTTATTTTATATTCTGCTTGTTCTGGATTCAATGTTTAAGCTATTATTCAACATTTATTTAAAAAGAAAAAACAACATATCTTGAAAGAGAGAGGAAAACATGCAGATGTGGTTGAAATTTTTCAGTAAATATATAGTTTGACTCATGACTTAGTCCCAGTTTTAAATTTTGGCCTCTGTGAATTTGAGTTTGACACCCCTGGTCTAATTATAATTATATTTAACTTACTTATCTCCAAGAAGACTATCAGAACAACACTACCAGGCTTTGAAAATGTGTCCAGTTGATTTGTAATATTTTGTTTGCATATATTTCAAGTCTTTTTCAATTGGGTCACTATTTTAGTCGTCATGAAGATGTTGCTTCGCCTGGTATGTGTCAAAATAAAGCATTTAATGTATTTATCTCCACAGCGACAGTCAAAACAACACCACCAGTTCAAGTTACAGGTCAGATCTGTGGATAGATAACACCGCTCACAGTAATACTACATGTTTTTCAATGTTTTTTAGTAATCAAAACACAACTACACACTGTAAACCCGAATAAGTTGCCAGAACTTAAAATAACTGAGGCAATCGATCGTCTCCGTTATTTTAAGTTGATGAGCTTAAAAGTCACATATGCACAGTTAATATGACTCAAAGTTTTCTGTTAAGGCAACTCAGTTATTTTCATTTATTATAACTTAACGATACAAATAAAACAAAATAATACATTTAGTCCCATGTGCATTTCAGACAGTTTCAGATAAAATTATGTTGTGTGGTTGATTTATTTGTTATGATTTTAGTACTTATTTGGTGAAGCTCTTTGAAATTGTATTGTATTTTAGCATGTACTATATAAATTAAGTTTATTTTTAAAACAGGACTTATATATAATTATAATTCCCAGCGTTCAATTACTTAATTCTAGTTTTATTTATAGAGTTATGCTCTCTTATACCCATGATAGTTCCTTTTAATCGAGAAATAGTAGTTAAAATTACTCAAAAAGAAGAACATGTTACAGCAACTTGACATAATTAAGTTAGTATGACTTTGAGCATACACAACTTAATCTATTTAATTATTTTGAACGTTCGGGTTTACAGTGTGATTAAAACCTTTTAATGATATAGATATATCGTGGAACATTCCAGGCAAAAGCAATGGTATCTCCATGGAGACAAACAGGCAGCAGATGTCCTCCAAAAACATTACGTGAGGGACCTTAAAATACAAAATATCTCTCAATTATTTTCAATTCATTTTTTAAATTCCTGGTCGAAGTTGAAAGCTAGTTCCTTTTGGATTTGTGTTTTGTATTTTGAAAGTTTAGACCTTATTATATGTTTATTTCATTTTATTTCAAACGCACAGATCCTAATCAATACTAAATACTCAAAAATAGGTATAAATTTAAATCAGAACTAAAGAGATTTTAATGGTGGTATCAAAATCAGTATCGAGCTCTTTCCTAGCATCACGACAACACTATTAAAAGCACCAAGCTGTTTAAAATATGCAGTAAATCCTAAACAATTTATTACCCCCTGCTGACTTTGTGACTAAGGTGTTTTGAAAGAGAAAGCCTCCTTCCTCTCGTGCCCACTGTATGCTAAGCAGAGTGCACCACGCCCAGTGCAGCTCCAGACAGTCTGCCCACACGCTGTGGTGGAGCGGCCGGTCTAAATATGGAGATTAAATGGCATGGTTGAGCCTTCACCTCCATGTAAGGCCATTCAGGGACCTCAAAACCCAAACCTTAAAACAGCTAGTAAAGCAAGCCACTTCCTTAATGTCATTGTAGTTAAATTTACTCAAGTAAGAATACCGTTACTTCAGAAAAATATTACTCGAGTTGAAGCAGTGGTCCAAGAAATGTGCGGAAGTGAGTGTAAATGAAAGTACAAAACGTCAAATGATGCACAAAATCTGGTATTAAACAACAAAAATGAAACTAAATCAAAAATACCTGAAGGAGTGCAGCAAGAAAATCAAATGTTCAAACAATCTGCAGGTGCAAGGTGTAACTTCTCTGATGTAGGACCCCCACCTGCTTTTCTCCATGGGGATGTTATTGCTTTGAATGTTCCACAGTATCGCAGAAGACTATCTCCATGGAGACAAGAAGGTGATGCCCCCAGATAAGGCTGTGCAACTAATCGAATTTTGATCGCAATTTCGATGTGTGTGTCAAACGATCTTCAAACTCATAATCGAGTTGAAATGATTAAAGCTTAACAAAGTTTATTTTGGGACATTTTTTTTATGTAAAGAAGTATATTTATTATATTTTTCGATGTAGAGATTGTAGAACAGTTGGATATATAGTTTATTTTGGAGACATTTATGCTTTTCTATACCTTATTTCATGTTCAAACCATATTTTATTCATTTTATGTATCGCAAAACTGCCCTAAGGTTCATATTTGTCGCCTATATTTATTTACAATTTGAAAGTTTTGCATAAATTATCGTTTTTCTGAGAGAGAAATGCTGAATAAATGCATCTTGTAACTAAAAAATAAACGTTTGAATAATCGTGACTTCAATATTGACCAAAATAATCGTCGTAATGATTTATTTTTTCCATAATCGAGCAGCCCAAGTTGCAGATCAGATTTGTGGATAGGTGCACAATAGGAATGCAAGTTTTTAGTGTATTGAGCCACGACAACAGCTACAAGTGAATAACTGCAAGAGCGATAAAAGTTTAATGCGAAAAATATAACAAATCCATGGAGACAAGCAGGTGGGAGAAAAAAAGTCATGCATTTAACGTTGTCAACATGAAATTACCAGGGGAAAAGTAACCAAACCTTCGAGGGTGCTGTTAAAAATGTTAAATACTCTGAGAAGTACAATTTTATTCCACGTACTTGAGTAAAAGTAACCACTGAATTCTGATTATAGTCCAGCTGGAACAATGAGAGATCGCTCGAAGCCGCTATACTTAGACACTGACACATCTGCAGCCCTGTGACTTATACCGCGTCATTTATATTTTATGATAATCCCGTTCGCGTCTTTTCGTTAACATTTTTCATATTTGGACTGAAAACCAAACAGACAAAAATACATCTTTCCGCACGCTGGGTTTGTGGTGTTATCTGGGCATTATTGAGCTAATCGGCATATCCGCGGTGTCAGCATATGCACTGGGTTTCTTAAATCAGTTTACAGTGATGAATGGCTCTCATTTAGCCCCCACAGCTGGTCCTATGCTCCACTCCGTCCTCGCGGTTTCACTCATATTCTGTTTGTGGATTTGGGAAAGCGTGCGAGGTTTGACTGAAACGTGTAATAGATCACACGAAATTGACATGTCAGAAGCGTCTCATCAATAAAAACCCGGGGTTGTGTTTTGCTTCGTTCGCGCCGGCCTACCTGGACGACTGAGCGATCGCACAGGCTTCGTTCACACCGGTTTCGGTAATCCAGTTTACGAACTTGCCTTCCCCGCGAGCTCAGAAGTTACAGTTTCAATTTTACTTGGATTGTTGCGCAGAAACGTAGGTGTAGTTTTTAAACCGGTTTGCAAATAAGGATTATTTTAAAGCCGTGGTGCTCGATTTTCAAACCACAGACGAAGAAGTGTTTAAGTATTTAAGTCTGTCTAACTCCCACAAACCCTTTAGTTCAATATGTTATAATCCACGTGTATTAATTTTCAGTAGTGTGGGCAGCTGCAGAACCTCTTTTTTAATTTTTTCAGATGGTGAATTGAAGCTGGGTGGACTTTCCAAATCAATCAGAGCCCTGCTTTTGATGCTTTCTTCTAGTTTGGCGAGAAATAAAAATGCTTTATTATTAGCAGTAGACAGGGGCAAATGCAAAATTTACTCATTTAGGGCCGCTTCTGGGTAAAAATGTCAAAATATTTTATCCGAAGTGGCTTTCGTTTAGATGGTAACGGCATTTTTGGGGCTTAAAAATGCAAAAATCTGAAACCACCCTCCAGAGTGGAAAAGTTGAATACGCTTCGTCGTAGCTTTGTCGTAGCCTAGCATCTACACTGCCCAAGACGCAAAACTCTGGTCAGATCTGCTCACGTCGTGTATGTGTTTATGTCACATACATACAGTACACAGAAATCTGGCATGCATACCCAATCCAATTCTACACACTTCCGAAAACACTCGTCTAAACACGAAATAAAAAATGAAGATGTGACACCACTTTTGCATCTTCTGTTCAGACCGTCATCATATAAACATAGCCTTAGTAAGATGTGGAAATGAAAGCCAATTAAAACCAAAAGAGCGTGTGATATGTCCATTTTTAGCAATAGTTAAAAAAAGGTTCAGGTCACAGAATGGACTTGAAGTGAAGAGGAGCAGTGTGTGGAAAAGACATGTCAGTAAGCACCTGCAGTCTGTAAAATGCCTCTGGAGTTAGTGGCGGAAAAACAATGGGAATAGTACTTAAGGTGGGGTTCAGTGTCCTCCGCAATTTCCACAATGATCCATCACACGGAATGTATTTATCTGCACAGGTTTGAGCTGCACGACGCGTCCTGCTCGAGGGCACAGAGGCCGGAATGAGCAACTCTGTGTGAGATAGAGAGCTGATCGAGCACAACATTATGACCACTGACAGGTGAACGCAATCAGTGGCAGGTGAATAGAATCAGTGACAGGTGAACGCAATCAGTGAGAGCTGAACAGAATCACTGACAGGTGAATAGAATCAGTGGCAGGTGAACAAAATCACTGACAGGTGAAGGAAATCAGTGACTGGTGAAAAGAATCAATGACAGGTGAATGAAATCACTGACAGGTGAATGAAATCACTGACAGGTGAATGAAAACAGTGACTGGTGAATAGAATCAATGACAGGTGAACAAATCACTGACAGGTGAATGAAATCAATGACTGGTGAAAAGAATCAATGACAGGTGAAAAATCACTGACAGGTGAATGAAAACAGTGACTGGTGAACAGAATCACTGACAGGTGAACAAAATCACTGACAGGTGAAGGAAATCAGTGACTGGTAAAAGAATCAATGACAGGTGAACAAAATCACTGACAGGTGAACAAAATCACTGACAGGTGAATGAACACAGTGACAGGTGAAGAGAATCATTGACAGGTAAACTGAATAACTACCAGTGCCAGTTCATTTTCGTGTAATATACTGTGGTTAGATTTTATCCCTCCTCAAACTTGCTATAATAAAAAATAAATAAATAAATACAAAATTGCAGTGGCTAAATAACACGACTGGAGCATCTCTGAAACTCTTAATAATAGCTCTTCATAAAAAAGGTAAATAGTCACATTTACACAGAGCTTTTCCACCTCCAAGGCTCTCGAAGCACTCGACATCAAGGAACCACGCACACACGCACGCACACATTCACACACCAGTGTACACAGACACTGGGGGGAGGCGGGTTAAGTGTCTTGACTCAAGGGCACAACCTCAGTAATCATCTGTGGGAGCTGGAATTGCACCGTCGACCGAAGATGCCAAAGATGTTTAAGCCAGCAGTGGGATTTGAAGACTTGGTCTTTTGGCAGCACCAGAGAAACAGTTTTAATGCCATACTGTGGGAGATTTTTGGCAAAGAAATAACGTGTACAAAGAGACACTGTGCAAGCTAAGCCCTTAGGTACACTTGAGCCCAAATTTAATATAGATTTTTTTTTTTTTTAAGCCAGGGATTTTGATTTCAACTTGCAACGAGTGAGGGAAATACAAAAATTCAGAGAAACAATTTCCACAAGAAGTGACGAGACACGAGATTGGAACTACAAGAGACAAGATGATGAGACAAGATGAGATTTTGACATTATTTATGCTGTAATAAATACAATGTGCATTTCAGTTCCCAGTTGTAGCCTCAACATTTTTTATTTACTTTATTTAATATTTCTGCTGTCATTGTAGCTCTGCGTTGTGGGACTACGCACTGTCAAAAAATTTACTGTATTTTTTAAATTTTTTCTCAAACCCAACTGTAAAAACATGACGAAAAAAATTCACAAGATCATTTTTACTATGTGTGCACAATCTTGCGGCAATTTTGTCTCGTGAAATCTTGTGGCACGAGATCTTTAGCCTGATTCATCAGCCAGTTTCACTTCGTGGAAACCGTCTGACCTCACAGCATTAGGATTTTTTCGCTCGACGGTAGGCAGGTACTTTTTTAATTAACCAATCGCTGTTGTTTGGTCGTGACGTATGTAATGCGCCAAATCCCGTAGGAAGAAGGGCAATAACGTCTTTCCCCTTGATAAAATTCACCAAACGTTCTCTTTTTTTCCAGCTTTAAAATCCTCGATCTCGGGAATCGTTGCCAACACAGAATGTATGTCTTGAAATGAAGAAAAATGAAATTGAGCGGAGGCACTAAGTGGGACCAGCCTGGCGCCGAGATCTTGTCCCATCCCTAACAACAATGTGTACTAATAACATTTTATATCAAGTCACCCAGCCCTTCCTTTATATCTCCCACCCAATACGCAACCCAGATCCTCCTGCCAAAACTCTCCTCCCGTCTCCAGCACATTTGATAAGGCGAGTGCTTGTGACACCAGTGTGCGTTTATTACATTAAACCCGTGCCGCTGTCAGCCCTTCGCCCGCTCTGTTTATCTGTCAATAATGAGAGGAGGAGCAGCAGCCATCACCGTCTCTGATTATGTTTCCACCAAAAACAACGAGAGCGTCAGATTGAATCACATTAGGGGTTTTTAGAGACGCCGTCGACATCTGGACCACTGTCAGCGCTCTTTTGTGCGTCTAATTTGAGTAATGGGCTCCTACGTTGTTCGGAAATGGCAGAGATCAGAGCCAGAAGGCCAATCCGGCGCACACAAGACAAAAGCAATATTGGAGCTGGGAATACAATGTAAATATTTCAGTACGTGTCGGGTTTTGTCTCTGAGTCTGTGCGTGTGTGTGTATGTGCCACCTGCAAAATCGCAAAAAAAAAAAAAAAAAGAACGAAAATTGTGAATATATTTGATAGCAGTTTATTCTCTAAATGATGCACTATTTACTAAGGAACAGATACCACTTTACTGTTCTTAGTGGGTCTGGCTCATTGTCAAACCCTTTTAATGTAAAATGTCTAAAAAGGTAAGTGATATTTTTATGCAGAAACGTGCTCTCATAAAACATGTGGGAGTCAGGGCCACTTCAGCAGAGGACCAAGTGTAAACAAGCAAATACAAAAAAGAAAATGTTTCATTTTTAAAATAATATAATAATATATATATATATATATATATATATATATATATATATATATATATATTAGGGCAACTCAATTACGGAAAAAAACGTCATGATTTTGGTCTGAAATACTGAAATCAACGATTATTTTTTAGCTACATGATTAATTTGTTCAGCATTTCTCTCACTCTAAAAAAAAAAAAAAAAAAAACACTTTGTTATTGATAATTTATGCAAAACTTTCAAATTGAAAATAAATATTGGCTACAAATATGCACCTCAGAGCAGTTTTGCGATGTATAAAATATAAAATGAAATATACTTTGAACATGAAGTAAGGCATAGAAAAACATCAATGTATCCAAAATAAACGATATACCCAGCTGTTCTACAATTGCTATATTTAAAAAATAAAATAAATATATCTATTTATATAAAAATATCCCCAAAAAACTTTGATAAGCTTGATTGTTTCAACTCGATTATATGAGTTTGGAGATTGTTTGACTTTTGATCATGATTTCGATTTGGGTGTCAATTAATTATAGAGCCTTTTATATATTTTTGTACCCAGTTTTATCATGTTTTAAAGTACAAAGTACAAAATAAAGCATTTGCCTTGATCCATTACAAATATATTGCAATATACTGTATACTATATATGCATACTGTGTGCTGTCTACTAGGGGTGTAACAATAACCAGAATATTGTGATATTGTATTGTCAAAGTTAAGGTGCAGCAAAAGTTAAAAATCCAGATGGAACGACCATGATCCTTTGCTCCATTTTGGTGTGAACTACATGAAGAAACAGCAGTTCTAAACACTTTTAAATCTTAGTTCTTTCGATTAAATCTTGTCAAGGCATTTTAAGAGGAAATATTCACCATTTTTTTCACAAAATATTGCAATAAATATTGTACCATGAGATGTATATCTTTAAAATATCGTACAGTCAGATTTGGATATCGTTACATCTCTACTGTCTACATCTAATTATTAATACAGTTTTCATCATCTGCAAACAAGAAATAATGCCAGTGCGCTGTTAGCATGCTAGTTGTTGTTTGCAAAACTCCGCTCTGGCGACTTAAAGATTTAAAACGACCTTGAATATGTTTGAATCGCTGTTTAAAGTGGACACATTCTGTTATTAGATGTTTTTTTGTCAGTAAAAATCAGGTACTGCGCCTTTAAGAAGCGTAGACATCCTTTTTCTCTGTTTCCATGGAGATGTTAACACCTAGTACATAATGTTCCACAGTATAGCATTGCTGTTTAAAGTGGACAGATTCTGTTTTTCATCAGTAAAAATGAGAAAAATGAGGAAGAGCATCTTTAAGTACTGTAGATATTTTTTCTACCCATCAGCGTAAGAACCACTATGTAACTTTTCTCGTCTCCATGGAGATGTTAACACCTTGTATATAATGTACCACAGTATGGCACATCCAACTTATCAATCAGCCTGTAAACAAGCGGAAAAGTTACACGGTGAACCTTTAAAACACTTCCGTGGCTGTAGTGGGATGATAAAACTAGCACTTACACACGCAACACCTCCAACATGATAACAGCATTTTCGTGTTACAGGGTCCAGTGGCTTTTCAGTGGAGCGCGTGGGTAATGGCGTCTCATCTTTCTCATCTCTCTCATCTCGGCGGACGTCGATGCACTGGACCTGAGTCTCAAACACAGGCACTAATTGAAAGGTATGGCTTAATGCTGCTTGGTTTGGTGCTCAAGAAGTGGAAACATCCGCTTTGCACAATGCACTTTGGGTCAAGACAACAGGCGAGCAACAAGTTTGGCCTTTTGAGGGAGTTCGACGTTTCAGATGAGGCGACGGTAGATCATTTGGTAATGTGTTTGTGCACTGATCCGAAGGTTGAAGGTTTGAATCCCGCTCTAGATGTACAATTCATTGAGTAGAGTGTCTGGCCCACAGGTTGGCGGAGCGATTCCAGCTCACAAAGATGAAAGCTGTTGGTGTGTCCCTGGGCAAAACACTCAACCCCCCTCACACCCAGTCTGTGCACACTGCTGTATGAGTTTGTGTGTGTGTTTGTGTGTGTCTGTATGTGTGTTTGTGTCTGTGTATGTGTGTGTGTGTGTGTGTGTGTGTGTGTGTGTGAATGGGTGAGTGGTTCCTTGACGTAAAGTCCCTTGAATGCCTTGTAAATGAAAAAGTGCCATGTAAAAATTTGACCATTTTCCGTTTCAATGAAATGCAGAAAACGTTTAAAAATGGTCAGTTTTGTAAAAAATGTGCAATAAAAATTCAGAGTTATAGCAGCTAAACCTCGTGCCTCCGCTCAATTTCATTTCTCTCCAGCAACTAGGTCAGGAATCAGAATACACTAGACTGTTTATGAGAACCCTGGAAGTTGTAGACCGCACACCGGCCAATCAGTGAAGAGCTGTGAAGCCATGACGTCAAACTCAAGTACCTGTCTATGTACTTTTGTGGTACAACACAACAGTAAACAAGATGGATGTAGACGAAGACGGACATTCTGTGTTGGCAACGATTCCCGAGATCGAGGATTTAAAGCTGGAACAAAGAGAATGTTTGGTGAATTTTATCAAGGGGGAAAGACATTATTGCCCTTCTTCCTACATGATTTGGCGCATTACATACGTCATGACCAAATAGCAGCAATTGGTTAAATAAAAAAGTACCCGCCTACAGTCGAGTGAACAAATCCTAGACGGTTTCCACGAAGTGAAACGGGCTAAACTAAACCAACACCTCTGTACAAACTATTATCTCCACAATGCTAGAATTTCAAACTTGATTTTGATAAACTGGGAAAGGAAAAGGTTTGAGACTCGATACCAATTTTCTATATGTCCATGGACGACTATGGAACCAACCTAGACGATTATACATATATAAGACCGAAGTTAAAAAAGTAGGATAATTTTATGTTGAAAATTACATTCTATTATCTAAAGAAAGAGTGCCTTTTGTTATCATAGTGGTATCGAATCATGTATCGTGTCTATTCCTTAATATTGAGTTTGAAATTTTAGTGACAATGCTAATACATGTATTCAACTACTACTATTACCATGAACCGTTCTACCAATAAATACTACAAACCTAACTACTTTTTAGTATCCTATAGGGATGTAATGGTATCCAAATCTCTGTATGATATTATCACGATATGTATCTCACAGTACAATATTTACTGTGATATTTTGAAGAGGCTGATATAATTGGAGATAGGACACTTTTTTGCTTTTAAAATACCCTGACAAGATTTTGGTGTGAATTATTTCCATCATAATCACAAGAATTCAAGTAAAATACATATTTCTTCTTGTTGTCTGTGCTGAAATGAATCATGGGATATGTAGTTCCCAATGTTTATTAACCATTGGTACACAAACAATGCATTTAAGCAAAGTAACTTGTAATTCCAATATATTGTGACAGCCCTTGGTATTATTGTGAGACTTTTGACAATACGATATCACAATATTTTGGTTACTGTTACATCCCTACTATCCTACCATTATTTTAAGCACCTAAAAGTATATATCCTGTACCTGGACTATATAAAACTGTCTAGAATTTCTTGGAATTCCACTTCTGCAAGTCAGCCTTTGAACATACAGTATACATATGTAAGATGTATTTTTCTTGTCACCAACTGAAAAGAATATAGTTTTTTTTTCTCTGTGGTGACAATGTCTTGTGTGAAGCTTTGAAGATAAAAAGCTCAAAGCGCTGAGGTATGAAGTGCGCTCTGGAGGTTACGGCTGTGACTTGTGTTGCTTCCGTCCCCTTTGTCATCTCTCTGTTCAATGTTATTTGATGTTGGATGTTGAAATGAAAACACAGATTCTGGTGTCGCCTCCATAATGAATTTGCAGAGAATAGAGAAATAAAAATGTATGGAGGATGGCGAGGAGTGAAATGTCAAACAGATGTTGAGTAGGGGTGTGCAATAATATCAAAATATCAATATTGTGATAATAAATTGGATAACACAGTATTGGTGTCATTGCTATATCACCAGGAGTATTTTTTGGTATCTTTAAACCATTTTTTTGTTACCATACTACAATTTCAGTGTTTCCCGCAGCGATTTATAGTTAGGGCAGCCACCTTGACAACTGCACCCCGCCTTGACAACGTTCCTCTGAAACACGTGAATCCTCGCAAACCTACAGCTGTTGCGCCCAGTCTTCACTTTTGCCTTTCGCCAGGACAGAATCTCCGCTCCTCGGCTTTGATACATATTGTAAAGATGTTGTTTTGTATTTATGTTTTTTTTTTTGAAAGCCGCAATACGTTACTTCTCAGATGGAGGGTCTGCCACCAGCTCATCTCCACTGACATGTAATTGCTTTGCATGGAATGTTCCGCAGTATAAAATTAAATTTAACTGTCACTATGGAGATAAGATGATTGCGCCGTAGGGCAAGTGTATGTTTTTTTTAGCAATAAATGATGTGCAATTTAATAAATGCTGAGATACTTTTGTTAATTGCCATTTTTAATGCTAAGGGTCCATTTACATGACAACGCTTGAGGGGAAAAAACACAAAATATTTTATCAGAAGTGCCTTTCGTTTAGATCAGGCATGTCCAAACTATGGCCCGTGGGCCAAATGCGGCCCTCAGACTAATTTTTCTTGGCCCTCAAGCCTCCAGGTGAATTGGGCCAAATGACCTTGCATCAATTAAAAATTAACTTTTTACTGCCAGTTTTTTGAAATTCTACCTTAATAAAGCTAATATTTAATATTTTGTGTGTATTGTTAAGGATCTTAACATGAATAAAGTCTGATGGTTCATACTAACATGTTAAACATGCACATATTTCAATTATTCACTGTACTGAGCTCCAGCCTACGGCCCTCGATCAGCTCTTTGCTTCGTCTATGTTTAGATATGTGGCCCTTGATGAAAAAAGTTTGGACACCCCAGGTTTAGATGGTGACGGTGTTTTTGGGGCTCAAAAACGAAAAAATCTGAAATCACCCTCCAGAGTGGAAAAGTTGAATACACTCCACCACCACGTTTCCGTCTACACTGCCCAAGACGCAAAACTCTGGTCAGATCTGCTCACGTCACATACACGTTTACGTCACATACATGCATACCCAGTTTGGTTTCCACACACTTTTGCGTCACCGTATACACGCAGATTTCCTCCTGAAAACACTCGTCTAAACGCGGAATAAAAAGTGAAGACACGACGCGACTTTTGCGTCTTCTGTTCAGACCGTCATCATATAAACGTAGCCCCAGTGAGCTTACCTCCACGGAAACAGATACATTTAATGACATACTGTGGGACTTTCCAGACAAAGCAATAGCATCTCCATGTAAACAAGCAGAAAATCATAAGTGTTACATATTGCATTTTTAATCTATCGTGCGTCTGTTGGATGTACAGAATATCTCTCTAGATCCTGAAGACCTCCCTGTGTGTCGACATTGAAGAAACCACAAAACAACTACAATTAAATGGCCTTTTTTGCAGAAATATGGTGGACTAGATACATAATTACAGACCAGGTTTGTTTCACTTTAAACAGCAAATAAAAAAACAATGTTATTATGTCAGGATTTTTTTTTTCTTATTTTAACTTATTGCAGCCTGTATCTGCAGAGTCTTCAATCTGTGTGCAAAACAACGAAAGGCACTTTTGAAAGCTTCTATTAAGTGAATTAAGAGATCAGCTAACGTGCTCTTCATCCTGCAAGATATATTGAAATGTCTGCCCATTAGAAAGTCCTTCTGGGTAATTACAAGACTACAAATCTGACCAAGACCAAAATTACGCACCGGTGGTCAGTGAAGAAGCACGACAAGTTATGGTTACCTCATCTTCAAACGGGCCACAGGATGGACTCTTAGGAAGCGTCTGCAGTTTGGGACGGTAAAAACCACATTACCCAGAAGCCCCAGAGTCATCCAGGATCAAGTGTCTTATTTTATGATGATGACTATTGCAGTGTCCATTGGTCCAGGCTCCATGGAATTTCAATTACTTGGACGTTCCCGTAGTTATTTCAAATCCACATGAAGGTTTGAAGGTGCACTGTGTAACTTTTCTGCTCGTCTCCATGGAGATGTTATTGCTTTATCTGGAAAGTTCGACAGTATAGCATTAAACGTAAGTACCTGCAAGATGCCAAAACGTTGCTAGTAAGATACTGTATGTAAGGCGCTCATCGAAGATTTCTGGATGTGTAATCTCATAAATGCAAAGTAGAAAGTGTAATGCCATACTGTGGAACATTCAAGGCAAACCAATATAGTAAGTTTGTAGGCCCCACATCAAGTAACTAAGAGAACCATTAAATATGAGTGCATTGTTATTATTTTTTAAGCAGTGGTTGGGGATAGGTGGTAAGGTTAAAGGCATTTTGAAGTCTGTTTTGAACAAAATTTCTCCTTCAACTTCCTCAGAGGGTTTTACTTAAATGTGCATTATGTAACTTTTCTGGTAGAGGGTCTGTCACCTGCTTGACTCCTTGTAGATGTTGAAGTTTTTTTTTTCCTGGAATGTTCTACAGCTGACATGTCAGACTCAGGCTCGGGGGCCAAATGTACAAATGTACATTTCGCGGGCCAAATGTTGCGATATAATTATATTTGGCCCGCGAAATCATACCAAATATGTATTAGAGCTGCCTGCTGGCTACAGATAGACTATGGAGACATTATTAATTTAAATTTTGTTATTATTTTATATCATATTTGTTCTGGATTCAGTGTTTAATATGGATGTAACAATAACCGAAATATCGTGATATCGTATCGTCAAAAGTCTCAGTAAAATCGTGGGCTGTCGCAATATATCCAATCACAAGTTCCTTTGCTTAAATGCATGATTTTACAGCAGCAGCAGCTTATAAACATCGGGAACTACATATCCCATGATTCATTTCAGTGCAGACCACATGAAGAAATATGTTTTTTACTTGAATTCTTGGGGTTATGGTGGAAATAATTCACACCAAAATCTTGTCAAGGTATTTTTAAAGCAAAAAAGTGTCCTATCTATAATTATATCAGCCTCTCCAAAATATCGCAATAAATATCGTACCGTGGGATGTATATCGTGATAATATCGTACCGAGAGATTTGAATATCGTTACATCCCTAGAGAAAACATGCAGATGCTGTTGAAATTTTTCAATAAATATTTAGATTGGCTGACGACTGACGACTTGGTCCCAGCTTTTAATTTTGGCCCTCTGTCAATTTGAGTTTGACACCCCTGTTCTACAGCATTTCATTCAATTATCTCCTTTAAAACAGGTAGGGCACATCACCAGGCCAAGTTACAGGTCAGATCTGTGGAGAAATGAACCTGCTCACAATAATAATTCACATTTAACATTTTTATTTACGCCAAATTCTGAAAACGGTGGTTACTTGGCATGTTTATTCGATCATAACGCATGCGAACTATGAACAAACTGCAAAATACTGGCATATTATTTGTACATGTGACACAATGTTAAACTATCCAATATTTTAATTAAACATATTTTCAATTATATTTAAATTATAACTCCGAACGGCTTCATTTCACCAACTACTCTGCCCAAATGAAATCTTTTAAGCTCAGGCTCCCCATTCATCAATCTCTCGTCTTAACAATACGGCGTGAATGTAATTATTTTTTTAAATGGGATTAAATAAATCTGTCCACAATCTTCAGTGCATGTGCTCTAATCTTCTATTTCATTTTTAATTAAACTCCGAGCCCCCTGCCGCCGTCACCCACAATGCACTGCTTCCTATATCTCCACATGTGATCCCTATTTAATGCATGTGTCTAATGCTGGATATGGCAATGTACGGACAATGAACTTCCACATTAATCCTGCACCATTGAATTTTTTTTCCTTTTTTTAATAGTTATTGTACAGGTTTGCAGGATTATTTGTGGATAATATTGTAATTATCACAGTCTGAATGCGGGAAATGTGGAATTAAATTTTTTCAGGCTGTAACTTATGAGTTAAAGGTGCGTTGTGTAAACTTTCTGGTCAGACGCTTTTCTCCATGGACATGCTGTTGTTTTGCCTGAAATGTTTCACAGTATGGCATTAAACCTTTCTATCATCACGGAGACCAAACCTGGTCAGATCTGTGGAGGCGACGCCGCTCACAGTCAGTTTTTCAACGTATTTTCAACCTATAATACCACCTGTAATCGAATAATGTAAGGCAGATCTGTTTAATGTCATACTGTGGAAAAATCGAAGCAGCGCAACGGCATATCCATAGAAACAAGCAGGTGACAGACCCCCATCCTAAAAGTAGTAGTAGTACATAGTGCAAATTTAAGTGTGACAGATATTCTATTCACAATTGTCTTTAAGTTGGGTTGTGATCTCAATCATATATTTATTTGTAATTTTAAAGATAAAATATGGAAATTTTCTGTTGGTGGATCCTCCGATATACTTGTCTAAAATTATCTACAATACATCCACGGAAACAAAGATTTGGCTCCGTCAGGCCAAGAGGTCAGCTGTTTGGTGATAAACAACTGTAAATATAAGATCCACAAGTTCAATGTCACACTGTGGAACATTCCAGGCAAAGCAATAACAATATCTCCATGGAAACGATCAGAAGCTACATAGTGCGTCTTTAATTAAAGCTGTGCAATTAATTGAACTGTGATCGCGATTTCGATGTGTGTGTCAAACAATCTCAAACTCATATAATCGAGTTGAAATGATTTAACAGAGTTTATTTTGGTTTTATTTTTTAAATATAGAGATTGTAGAACAGCTGGATATAAAGTTTATTTTGGATACATTTATGTTTTTCTATGTCTTATTTCATGTTCAAAGTCAATTTTATTCATTTTATGTTTTATACATTGCAAAACTGCTCTAAGGTACAGATTTGTAGCCTATATTTATTTTCAATTTGAAAGTTTTGCATAAATTATCACTAACAGATTTTATGCAGAGAAAGAAATGCCGAATAAATGCATCGTGTAACTACAAAATAATTGTCTGAATAATCATGATTTCAGTACTGACCAAAATAATCGTGATGATGATTTTTTTTCCATAATCGAGCAGCTCTATCTTAAATATAATCTTTGCCATTATGAAAACAACCCAGTTTTTAGTAACATCAACACAGGTACCACTTTTTTTTAAGTCAGATGCCCTTCCAAATGCAAAAACATAAAATTTAGTTTGTAGTGCTTTTCTGTGCAATCTAACCCACGCCTAGTCCATAAAAACCCTCTTATAAACAATGACAGACTCATATACTAACACTAAATGACTTGAAAAGCATGTTTGTTGACAATAAGTGACACGTATGATCCAAAGCTTTTTTCTTTCATTTTCTGAAGTCCTCACCACGACAAAGACACTGCAGGAGACCGAACTGTGATGTTAAGATGACAATGACTTCTGACAGAGGGAAAGCAAACGCAGCGCTCTGATTGGCTGAGAGACTTCTGTGATGTCAACAGCCCCCTCAACCGTAAACAAATATGCTCTACATTTTTTAAGATGCCACTTGTGAGCGGTGCAGAGGAGCACTGCGTACATTTGGAATAAAGGGTAGAACTCTCTGGAGATTAAACACTTTGTAGATACTTTTATAAACTAACTTATGACTTATGTACTGAGACTTGGTTAAAGATACATATAAGCTGGCGTAAGAGACTTTTTATGGTTTGGTAAGAACTGGGCACACATTGGAACAGAAGAAACTAGTTGATTTCTGAGGGTCGAGACCGAGACAAGACTGAGACTTTCAAAGACCGAGACAAGGCCGAGACCACAACCCATCGAGACTAATTCGAGACCATTTTCGTAATTTTCAACATTTATTCATATTTTACAGTTATTTTAGCACACATATCTCAATGTTTTTATAAATCTATCTCCATTTTGTCACTCGTCTATTATCAGACCTCAAGACGGAGACAAGACTGAGTCCAAGCGCCTTCAAGACTGAGACAAAAGTGAGTCAGAGATGAGACCAAGACCAAGACTGCAAAAAAACAGTCCCGAGACCAGTCTTGAGTATTACGACACTAGTCTATGGAGTTATCTTATTGATCCTATAGTATGTAAAACTGAGTTTTAAGTTGTGTTATAATGCCGTTTTGTCATCAATAAGAGACCTGGAGTGGTGTTTTGTTTGATACACACATGTTTGAGTAACTCTATTATTATTAGTCTGTCTACATCTACAAAGCTCAAAATGCTCTGTTCCACCTTGTGATGTCATGAAGCAGTTGTTTTCAAGTTAACAGCCTTTTTTTACCTTTTGTTTGATATAGATTGGAAATTCCATGGCTGAAATTATCCAAATGATTCTAGTGAAGTGAAGGTGTATGTAGTTTAAAAACACAGTGGAGCACTTGACATCACAAAGAGAAAAAAACAAAAACAGTGTAATATGGGCACTTTAAAGATATGCAATTACATTTTACTAAATTATCTCGCTGCATCACTGGCTAGTTCTAAAGATACCATAGTCCATTGAGGTTCATTTGGTCTTCCAATAATTTATGTTATTCAGTTCTTTTTTCAGACCAAGAGTTTGTTTTCATACCTGACAGAGACATCGTCCTCAGAGTGGTCACGTGATGTTGTGACGTGTCCGGTTAGTAGATTTTAATGGGTTTTGGAGCTGTTTTCCTACCAGTGGACTATAAATGGGACTATAAATAGGGACGAGGGGGCTTTTTTACTGTCACACACTTGGGATATTGTCCTGAGGAAGTTGGACTGCAGATGACGCTATCGTCCTGACTCCTCCGGTAGAAAGACAGTGCCAAAACCTGTTTAAATCAGCTGATCAGACACTTCAGAGCACCATCACGTGACCACCCTGAGGAAGACCGCAAGTGAGCAGTCGAAACTGTCAGGTATGAAAACAAACTCTTGGTCTGAAAAAGAACCTAATAACATAAAAGATACCATTTTGTTGAAAGGTGCACAAAGTAACTTACGCTTGACTTTGACTGAAAACGCAATCTCTTTGTCCAAAATATTCCACAGTAACATTAAACCTATCTATTTCCATGAAAAAGCATGATTCTGCTTGGCCAAGTTACAGATCAGGTCTGTGGAGAAGCAAGCCAACTGCTCAAAATAAGAAAGCATGTTAATCGAGGTATTTTTGAGTAATAAAAACACACAAGATAAATGAGTTTAATGCCATACTGTGTCACATTTCAGGCAAAGCAATGACATCTCCATGGAAACAAACAGCTGGTGATCTGTACATGTATGTATAACAGTAGCAGTAGTACTTGTAACAGCAGTAGTGTGGATACTTCCTCCTCTTCTTTGCTACGAGCATTAGACTTAATAGCATTTGACAATAGTCTTAATAAATGACACTTTTTGAAATGCATTCAAGCTAAGAATACGCTACAGCAATGACAACTCAAGGCTATTCCACTGGGACACTGTGTGAAAACGTGTCACGATTAGATATTTTATTGTAATCTTTGTGAAAAATATACAGCATTTATTTATTTTTTATCTCATTGATGGATGGGTTGAGACTCGGGGCTCAAAGATTCCTCCGCTCGTGAAAATAATACGGTACAGGAAGGAAGTAGGTTGTAACTCAAGCTGAGGGGATGACAGACCGTGTACCGTGGGCCTAATTGCGGAGCCTCACTTTGTCAACTTTAATCAATCCTCATAATTCTGCTCCAACTGCCAATCAATAACAAGTAAACACAAGAGCTCGTTATGGAAATCTGCAGTCGATAAAAAGCGCCACGTTTCTACAAATATGTACAGTATGTATATAGGCGTAGTAACGATTTGGACTCCGGTTGCAATTAGGTCTGTTAAGGAAGGATTTAAGTCAGGGTTGGAAATGCAATGTTGAAGAAGCCACTGTATGTCATTAGATAGATTTTCTTACAGTTACTGATATTTGTGAATTATTCTATGTATTTATTTTGAATAAGTGGTAACACTTTATAATAACTACACCTTATTTAGCCTTAATAAAGCATGAACAAAGAATTAATAATGATTCATGCTTTGTAACTACTTAATTACTACCTTAATTAGCACTTGCACTTCATTTGCCTGTGCTGTAAATAGTTACTCATAATTATTTCATACTTAATTACTCATGGACTAACCATTTGAGCATTTATTAATCATTAGTAAACTATGAGAGAATGATTTACTAATAATGCAATGCAATGATAATTCAGGCAGCTGTTATCTGTTAAGTCTTTTTGAGAGCTTTTCTAAAGTAAAGACAAATTATGCTTTATTAAGTATTTACTAAGCGTGAATCATTATTAATTAAATCTTTGTTCATTATTAATTAAGTAGTTGTTCATGCTTTATTAAGGCTAAGTCAGGTGTAGTTATTATAAAGTGTTACAGAATAAGTAAGTAAAGATGTGTGTGGCTTACTTAAACGATCTGAAGTATTTGCCAGTAGTACTAGTAGTAGTAGTAGTAGTAGTAGTAGTTTTAGTTACAATTACTTATTATAGCATAAATAGGTTGTCACGTGTACCGTAATTTCCGGACTATTGAGCGCACCTGAATAAAAGCTGCATCAACAAAATTTTAACAAAATTTTTAACTTGTACATGTATAGGCCACACCTGAATATAAACCGCAGGTGTTCGTGTCTTCAAGAACGTTTTCAAGTTAGGGCCGTCTGCTTTTATCGCCTCTGAAAGCTTTTGTCGTCTTTTTGCACTGAGTCAGTTCGTCGCGCTGCCGTCGCCAAAATCTCACCATCGACTCACTGACGCCGCGCTCACGTGCAGCAGCTCTGTTTTCTTTTTCCACAGCCACATCGATCGCCTTTAACTTAAAAGCTGCATCATCTGCATTTCTTTGTGTGTTTTCCATGAGGAGGGTGTGTGCATGAAGCACAAAATAACTCTTCAAAACACAATCAAACTAGCATCTTCCTTGGCTCATCACCCCCGTCTCTCCCTGTGCATGTCTCCTGCAGAAAGAGCCTCTGTCTTGTCTGTATCATGTCAGTGTCTTGGAGGATTTCAGCAGATTTCAGACTCTTCCGTAGGCAAGGTTAGTTGTATCAATCAGGTATGAGCGGATGTCCGACTACTTAAGTTTGAGACGTTTCTTCTCATCGTTTACACATATGGGTAAGACATATCCCCCTCACTAATGTTCATTTAGCATCATAACCTATTTTATCACATGACAATAAACTATTTGAGTGAGCTGACAATATCAATAGAAAGTGTAGTTAACTTCTTGTTAACCTTAGATCCACGTGTTACCCGCACAGACAGCGACGTTTTCTGAACTCAGGCTGCGTGTATCTGCTGTGTTGCCAAACCATAGACCATATATACAGTATGAATGGACAATGTGTCAAACAAAGAATCTGTGCTTACATTCACCACATCATTTTATTAACCACAGGCTTCGAAGTGTGAGAAAAAAGTAACTGTCAGGAAATTATGGTACTTTTCCTGTTATGGACGCCATTTCGATGACTTTTCACCATTCAGAAACCATCCATTTGTTTCCAATTGTCACAGCAACGGTACTCAGCCCCTCATGATTTGAGATTCTAAACATGTCCAAGGGTTTAAAAGCTTTTAAAATTGAGCTTTTGGGGACCCAATTGAGAAAATCATCTTCGTAAATGTTTTACTGGAGTTGTCGGTTTGCTTGTTGTGGTACTGCTTTGCATAAAATACCCCATAGTATTACTTTACACTTATCTATCTCCATGGAGAAACGCAATCCCAGGTTACAGGTCAGATCTGTGGAAAGGCAAGGCGTCTGCACACAGCAAGAATGTATGCGCCTCGATTTGAAAGCAGTAACAGAGAAGTTTAATAAAGCCAAACTAGGGAACATTTAAGGTAAAGCAATAAAACGTCCATGGAAGCAGGCATTAACATTTGATTTTAGTCTAACTACTTCAAAAATGATTAATTATTGTATCTTTGACATTTACGCCTTGTGCAATCAGAAAGAGCCCTATCCTCGCTGGACGCTGTGTTTTTCGGTCCATACTTGAAATCAATGCTAAGCTAAATTAAGGTGTGCCTGGTGTTTGACTCCAACATCGGGGTCAGTCCTATCAATGCTTACCGCTCTGGTGTCTTCTTTAATAATTCATAAATGCACCTCTTAAATCCAATCAAAGAAAAGGCTAATTATTTTCGGAAATTCACAGTGAGACTTGGGGGTTTGAGCTGATGTTTGTTTTTGATCACATCACCAATACAATCATTTTGGGAGCAGAGCCGTAATTAGTCATTTAAATTACACCACAAAAGAAGTGTCAGACAAAACACAGAGGAGCTAAAATTACAGATCGCAAGATGTCACTTAAACGCATCACAAGAGCTCTCAAAGCACCTGCGGCAAAGACTGCGTAACCAGGCCTTTAAGGGACTTGGATCAGGGACAGAATCGTGTTTTTGTGCATTTGCGTTTCGGGCAGGGGGTCTGGCGATCGTCTGTGTCCACGGAGACGATGTTTTTCCTGAGTCAAGAATGTTCCACAATGGACATAGGAAGTTGGCGGGCTTCCTAGGAGAAAAATAAATGCATGATAACAAGATTTTGTCCCTCATCCAAATTACTTCTGGTTATGAAATTGGTCATTACTAAAAACTGGCTTCTTTTCAAAATGGCAGAGATTAGATTTTTAAAGTTCCTATATTACGCAAAACTGAATCTTGTGAGCTTTAAACCTGGATGTGTTTTGTTTCATTCACACATGTTTGATTGACCCTTTTTTATTTCTCTATCTACATCTTCAAAGCTCAAAATGCTCTGTTATGTCATGTAGTGGGAGTTTTTCAGTTTAATACCTACATGGATGTGTATAAAATGCTAAATGGATGTTTAATGCCATATAGGCTCTATTTACGCTTAGTCACAAACCAGGAAGATGTTTGGAAAGATGCAAAGACAACTTCCAGTGTAGTTACCAACAATGGGCTCACCTAACATGGATCTATTAAAACTGACAGTGCTAAAACTCACTGAAGTAAATGTGATCAGCGGTAAAATGAAGAGTGCATACGTATGTGCTGTTGGAATCATCTTGAATTTGGCGCCTCATCTCTTCTAATCACAAATACCCAGTGCGCTTGGAGTTGTGTGTCAGTGGATAAATGATGAAAACTGAGGACTGGTTGTAATTCTTGATTTGTTGAACATAACGGAAAACTACAATGACACACAGATGACGAAAACTGGGTCTGGGAAGTTGTAATTGCATCTTTCCAAACATCTTCATGGTTTGGCAAAGGAAGGAAATTCAGTTTGGTCGACTGGATTGGAAAGATTATTTGGTCGAATACGTTTCGACAAATACATCGAAAGTATTTACAGCTCCATCCTCAAACGTAAATCAAAACAAACAAGAGAACAACAGCTGTAGCCAGATCAGACCCAGAGGTGTGAAAGCTCCCATCTTGGCCCTGAATGATTCTGCTAATAAGACCACACACTGAGCACAGTTCAATAGGCCCAACTAACTAACAGAAACTGCAAACAAGTAGGCGTGTTAGTTTCAGAGTAGTTATTTAGCTCCTCCCTGCAGACAGATATAAGGAAGTGTCCAGCAGTGTCTGACCAGAACTAAAGAAGCAGCTTGGATGATTTGCGAAATTCGACCAAATAAACTTGCGTCCAGTCGACAAACTGAATTTCTCCTTTACCATGGATTCTACCTGGACGACTGAGGGATTTTTGGTGACATAAGCATGAATAGAGCCTAAAGGGCAGGGGTCTTCAATCTTTTTCCTTCTGTGAGCTACTTTTTCTAAAACGCCAGAGAGCTACAAATTTTTGGAGTCACCAGAAATTTTGAAAATATAAGCACCATGGTAAGCCGAAGATGAGGTAGAGTTAGATGTCTATAAAACATAACTCATTACCCAGTGATTAGTGCACAAAATTAGGCATAAAAATTATACAATTACAAAGGAAATAGGAATTTAATCAATCAAATTTGAGTTATTCAGCCCAATATACTGTATGTAATTCAGAAATCCCGTGGCGAGCGACTTGGAAAGAGGTGGAGAGCTACAGTTTGAAGACCTTGCTATAGGGCATTAAACATCTATTTAGCATTTTTTACACATCCACGTAGGTGTTAACTTGAAAAACTACCACTACATGACATCACAAGGTGTAACAGAGCATTTTGAGCTTTGGAGATGTAAACAGAGAAATAATAAAGGGTCACTCAAACGTGTGAAAGAAACAGAACTTAACTCCAGGTATGTTTTTGAACTCACAAGAGTCAATTTTCCATAATATAGGAAGTAAAAAATTAATCTGTGTCATTTTGAAAAGAAGCCAGTTTTTTAGTAATGACCAATTTCATAACCAGAAGTAATTTGGACGAGGGACAAAATCTTGTTATCGTGCATTTATTTTTCTCCTAGGAAGTCCGCCAACTGTCTTATGTCCATGGGGAAGATTTTGACGCATCAAGAATGTTCCACAGTATGGCGTTAAACATCTATTTTACATTTTATACACTGGCGATTTTTCACACCGCTTTCCTACTGTCAAATATGTTTCAAGTGCTCAACGTGATGCATTTCTAAGACAGAATTAAAACTGTCAGAAACGAAAGAAGCCCTCTGAACAGGAGCCATCTGCTGTGGACGCCCCCTGTAGGTCTGAGGAGGCACTGCAGCTCAGATCGCTGCTCTTGATGTTCCTTCACATCTGGACGTGGCAGATGTGAGAGGAGCATCTGGGTGTGTGAGGAACGCCCTGAGAAATGGAACGCTACGACTTCAGCGACTGACGGATAAGACAGCATCAAATCAAAAATGTAATCCCCAAAACAATACTCTCTTCTCCTAAAATGCTTTCAGTATTTATAGTGTAATATTTCATGGGGTAGAATACTTTCGAAGTTTTTTGGCAGTATATTATCTGTAATTATATATATTGTAACGGTGACTAGGTAAAACATACGTGAG